>NC_085047.1:50439284-50610883 GCF_963662255.1 Cinclus cinclus
ATTTTTATATAGGTATATTAAGCTATCTCTCATATAAAACACAGGACAAGAAAAGGAGGATCATGAACATGGGTAGATATTCTACAGCTTAAGAAATGCAAAATGCTCATTGGTGTTACTCATGTGGTGTCTTACCAGTGAGGAACAGGATCTGGGGCTGTACCAATCACAGTGGGAGAAAAAACAGAACATGCTAAATTTGTACATGTAGCATTTCTATGTGAATAAGAAATCCCAGAGTCTTTAATTTTAAAAAATCCATATTTCTCTTTTACTTTGCAATTTTCTTGCTTTTAATTAAAACTAAGGAAAATTTTACTTAAATAACTACTTAGTCTTGCATAGTTTTCTTTTGCAGTGACTACAATAACAGACCTGCAGCCTGAAGCTTGAAAAAATTAACCAGGTCTTGTGTAATTTCTCGGAAAACTGGGGGAAAAGCACCGAGCAGTAATACTGAAACATGAAATTAACAATCAATAATAAATGGAATCATTAGGTACTCAGTCTAATACGTATTTTATTTTACAGGCTTCTCCTTGCAAAGCAAATTCACTTGCTACCTGCAAATAACTTTTTGTCATCAAAAGGTTTTGGGGAATTATGAGCTTTCTTTTTTAAAATCTCTTTTTAAATTATGGAGTGTGAGCTGTTCTGTGCGTGTGATCTGTGAGTGTACTGCATCTCTGCTGCTGGAGGTGAGGCAGGAGGCTGTGCAGAGCCAAAGGCAGAGTGACAGAAAGTAGAGAGAAGGCAAGAGGGAGCTGCGGGCTGGGCTTAGGGGAGAGGGGAAGCTTATTTCAAAATGTTGTGTGGTTTACAACAAGCATAGTTGTATGGGCTGAAAAACAAGGCCTCCCCCTGTCCCAGTGACTGCCAGGATCCCTCCCTCCTGGGCACATGAGAGCCCAGCCTCACCTGGGTCCCATGGAGCCAACAGGACATTTTTCATTTGCTTCAGCTCACACGCACTGAGGATACCCATGGTCACTGGCAAGTTCATAGAGGCATAACTAGGGCAGCATCTCTGTGCTTTGGAGGTGAACCAGCCTCTTCCAGGAACTGTCTGGGGACCTGGGACACCTACTGTAAGATCTGAGACCTTCACTAACCCTGGGGATAGGCGTGTGTGCATCAGGCTCATCTGCATACAAAGCAGTCGTGCTGCATCTGGGTTTTGGTTACCTCATTATCTGGCGTGATGTATTTAGGCAGGAATATAAAACAGCTGAAAAAAATGTAGAAGCTGAAATAGAAGGGAAAACTTGAAGGAGAGGGGGAGCTGTCAGTGCCTGCAGCGACATAAGTGGTTGAAACCACTGCTACTGGCTCTGGAAGGAGAGGGGAAGGAACTAGTGTTATTTGTTGAAGACACTGATTGCTGGCATAACAAAATCTCGTTCACTAATACAGGTCTTCAGAGGTGAATTTACTTTGGGAGTTTTTTTTTTTTTTTTGCTTGGTTTTCCCTTGTTCTACCTATATTCAATGTGAAAGCTTTGCATCTATGTAATTAGACTTTGATTCATCTCACCTCTCAGCAATTATTAGGTTCATAAATTATAGAGAGACCCTCAGGCAACCAGGTTCCTAAATTAGATACCTCAGCTGAATTAGTTATGATGAATCAGAGCTGAAATGATCCATGTTTAGCAATTGCCAAACATCGGTGCCTGTACCAACTGGCTTCAAAGTGACTTATGGATAAAGTCAGAGAAAGGAAGAATTGGATGAACTGAAGTGATAATAAAAGCTAATTTTGCTGCTATTAAAATTTTAAGATAGCATGGTTCCTCACCTCTAAGGAGGAAATCTCAGTATTTAGAGTGACTAAAGTTGGTGTACTGAAAGGGATGAGTGGAATACTAAGGGCAAACTGAATGCTTTTGCTCTCTCAAAGGGATCTCTCCAGCAACGTGATTACAGACTCATCATGTTATTTGTTTAAAGATATGAAGTATTTACAAAAGCTGTGAGTTATAAAGGAGAATCCCACCTGAATGTGAAAATGTACTAATTTACCATGTCTTTTTCCTGAAATAAGTATTTTTGTAAGTAAAACCTGAAACATTTTACTAGCATAGTACATTAAATAAAATCCTTTTCTTCCATGAGAAATACTAATCAATTACTGAAGATGTGTGAAGTATTGATTGCCATTCTATAAGATGCTGAATAAACTTCTAGTTTCTCTTCCTTCAACACACTAAGATGGCAGGCCAGAATACAAAATTATAGCCATGCAGTTAGCTCAGTTTTATTGCTATTCACAAATGGTAAGCCTAGGAGACAGCAGAACACACAAATTAAGAAGAAATTACACAAGTACAGCCAGGGTACTGAGACACATAAGGACATCAATAAATGGTGACAAATATTTTAGAACAGCTAGAAAATCTTTTTTTGGGGTAGTTTATAAAACACTCACTTTTCAGGGCTGAGGATTCAGCTATGTTTTGTTTTTTAACTATGCATTTTAAACAAAGCTTGAATGCTTAAGATTTCTTATTTCCTCTAATTTGCAAAGAATCGCCCTCATTTAAAAATCCATCTCATAATTTCATTGGATTCAAGGCTGAAAAACAAGCCTAAACTATCTTTTTTTTTAAAATGTCACTCTGATGTATGGCTTTTTCTTAAAAAGCTGTCCAAAAGAAGAACCAAATGTTATTTTTAAATTCACACTATTTTTTTGTTTAGGAAAAGGAAAACATCCTGAATTAATCTGAATGATTAATCTGAACAGCTTCTCTGCAACTCATTGTTTGGTGCTTTTCTCTTCAGTGAAACTACTGTGAGGAAGCCAAGACAAGGTAATACTCGGTTTCTTACTGCAGAACCTTCTGCATGCCCAAGGGTAGCCAGGTGACCCATGTGTCATTACAGTAAGGTCAAAATAGGTCAGGTGTCCAGTGCTATTTGACATCTCTACACCATCCCCATTCCAGAAAAATATTTGGTCTCTCATGGCTCCTTTGTTGGGTCTGTCTGCCCACATGAATGTCTCAGTTACCACAGGACATGCCAAAAAATACCTGATGGAGTGTTAGTCTGGAGAGCCACACAGCAACCCAAAAGGTGGACCAGGTTAAAATAAGCCTTTCTACAGACCCCTGTGGCTTTGTTCACCTCTGCCTGATCCAGTTGCCCATGTGCAGGAGTCTGGTGCCATTGGAGATGCCCATAGGTATCCACCCCTCTGGACTGTCCCCTGCTAATCCATAAAGCAGTTCCACAGGTACCCTGTAGGTCTTCTGACAGCTTCTTCAGACAGCTCTACATGGGCACCTCACATGAGTGTCTCCAGGACACTTCAATTATTTTTTGATGGATAACTGAGTAAAATATGCAGCAGCTGGGCCAGAGCAATTTTCTTTTAGATTCTTTGTGAAGTTGCCTTACTGCTCTGAGTTTCATTATTAATGAATTAAATGCATCAAGAATCAGTATTCTAGTCCATAAGCTAACGCAGGAGCAAGGCAGTAGTTGTAAGACAAGACATTGTTTTAAACCATGGAGGGAGACGTGCTCTGCTGCCATACAAACTTCAACCAGCGAGGGAAAGTGTAGCTATTTCAATCTGAGAGCACATTAATGTGACAGATTTGGTACTGCCAATGTAATAGTACCACCTGCCTGCCTGTCAAAATGATTGCCTGTTCTGCATCTCCAGGCAAGAATACGCAGCGCAGAAACAAAGAATGTAAGACAGACATAATGTCACCCCCGAAATCTAACTGGGCTAGAATTAACCAGAACAAAGTGATTCAGTAATCATTCATTTTTTCCAGAAGCGTCGCTGACAGGATGACAGGCATTTCATTTCATGGGAAAGACAGTATATAATAATTTTTTAAAAAGAGTTAAAAGTTAAAAATCTTGGGGTGGGGGGAAAATGTCTGTTGGCTCAGGTCAGGACAAAAACCAAACAATCCTTAAATAAAATTTGAGATTCTTGTCAAAAAGAATCTTCCCTGTGTCTTCCTGGAAGTGAAGCAGACAATAGAGCAGGGAATAGCTGAGGCAGGAACATCTAGTAGGTTCTATGGAAATACAGGAATCTCTGATCCTGGATGAGGTATCAAAGGTATGTCTGTCCTAGCACCAATGCCCTGCAGTTTGCAACTTGGGATTGAACCTTTTCCTGTAACACATATGAGGACATCTTCTACTACATCAGGTTGTTCAGAGTCCTGTCCAATCTGACCTTGAATGTTTCCAGGGGCATGAACCACATCTCTGGACAGCCTTGATACAGCCACAGCAATAACACTGTTTGTACTGGTCTTCAGTCCTGGATAGATGCTCCACACACATTGTCACATCTTGTCATGAGGATCCCACAGTTTTGTCTCTGATACTATTCAGATATGCAGAAATAATTGTTTTTTCCCCTTTCATCAAAGCAATTTCAAAGTGACACAACCCACGTGCCTTTTATCCAAGTAGATCAGCTATCTTAGTTATTTTTCTTCTTGACTCAGTTGTGATGTTTTCCTTTTCTAAAACATGATCAAAGGATGTTTTTTACTCAGTCTCTTGCCATTGCTGTGAACCAATTTCAAGCTATACCAACTGAATCACATGAATATCGTGGGGTTTGTTTTTCGTGTTCCTAGATCCTCATTGACAGGAATTCCGTTCCTGTCACTCTTCCAATAATTCACACCCTTTTCCCTGAAATATCATCTTTGCAGATATTGTATCAAATCCCTTGAAATTATACTGGTCAGCAGATTAGGTGAAATTTTTACAGTGCTGTCCAGATATGCCAGTATCTGCACTGAGTGTCTCCTACAATGGACTCACTCACAGATTTCTGTCACCATTTTTGCCTCTGTCAGGTAGCTTTGAGTATGGCTTGCAGTTGGCTTTGAGTATGTCAGCAGTTTCTCCTCCTTTTTGAATCACAGCTAATCAAATAAACTATTTCCATGTGGGGTTTTTTTGTTTGGTTGGTTGGTTTTTTGTTTGGTTGTTTTCTTCTTTGTTTGTTTGGGTTTTTTTCCCAGTATGGACAGATTATGCAAAAGAAGGAAGTTCTGTCACTGTTTCTGGCCTTGTGAGGTTTGTTAATCCTCCAGCACATGCACTCCTGACACTGAATTTGCAGACTAGTGGGATGCTGCAGAATGAAGCTTGGCTTTCAGACACTTCAGGAAATGCTTACTGAATATACTCAGTACACAAAGTGTTCTTTCATGGCAGCATCACTATTAGGTTTTTTATAAAGTTGAACACTTTTAAGGCTCTCAGTGCCAGTGCTGGTTTTGCTTATATGTTTGTAATGTTATACAAACCTTGCTTTCTTGTCTTGTGTCTTCCTCTCTTCTGATTCTGATAGCAGAAGCTGCCTTTTATCTCTGCCTGTTCTGAGCTTACTCATGATTTCAGTTCTGTGACTCCTTTGTTAGTCAGAAGGCCTTCTGGCCAAGGTTTGTAACAATAAGATTTTAAATCACACCACTGTGGGCAGCTGAGCTTAGCACCCAGGAAAAGAGACAAAACCCTGTGTAATCACTTCTTGTGCTCCCCTTAATGGATATCACATCATTTCAGAATGGCATAACCTCAGAGGAGGTTCAGGCTAAACGTACCTCCCGGCAGCACAATCTTCCAGTAAAAAGCTCAGTGTAAAACACAATCATAGGGTCATTCCTACTGAATATAGTCAGGAATTTTTCCAGAAGTTAGTTTCTTTAAGATCAATCATCTAAGAAAAGGCTTGTTTGTGTCATTAAAAATTTGATAGCTACAAAACTTCCTGTTTCTTATAATTCATTTACGGATTCCAGGTACCTGGAAATTACTGAGCTTCTAGATAAATGGAAGAATTTTTCAGCCTGGGAGGAACCTCTTGTACATGAATATATGCAAAATAAAGGGGGTTAAATAAGGGGGTGGGAGGCCTATATATAAATATCCAAAACCATCCCAGGGTGTTGCTTTTCCATATTAATTTCTGAAAAAAAAAGACAAAATATTTTACTGTTTTACACAGAACCTCATTTTGTTCCCTCATTTCTACATCATATCACATTACATTTTTTCTGGCTGAAGTGGAATAAATAAAGTTGTTTGCTTGCTTGGGAGTTACTGTAGCCTTAAGCTTAGCAGGCAGAAGTAGAATACTTCATTCACATGCTCCCAAAATGGGAAGTGAGTTAAGAAACAGAAAAGTGATTATATTTTTGAACATGTTCATAGGGAAGATAGGATGTGTGCAGAATAGACATCTTAATTAGCTGCCATAAAGCATGTTCTTTTCCTTCACAATGTGTCACAGCTACAGGCCAGTAACACCAGGTGACTCTGAACTACAACCCCTGAGCTGTGGCAAAGGGCTTTGGGAGTGTCACGCTTTCAAAATTCAGGCCAGCCAGGATAAACACTCAAATACTTCTTGCCTCTATAAATGGCTGAATTGTCCTTCTTGATGAGAAATCTCTAGGCTTAACTTTTCCTTGACTTTGGTCTTTTGGTCTAGAATAATTCTGAAGTATTTATATCTGCTTATTCTATTCCATTAATGTAAGCATTTTCTTCAACTGACTTTTTCAAACATCTTCTTCCTTACTTTATAGCTAAAGAACTCATACTATACTTCACTCTTTCCTACCTCTTGAAAAATAAAGCTCAAATCAGGTACTGTCCACTTACTTACCTCAGATGGTAGATACTACCAGTAAGACCACATAAACATTCTTGCAAGGTTTGTGAAAACACAAACATATGCCAGCTCTGACTACTGCATATTAGAGTGACCTGAAAGAAAACACTGGTGACTGTGGCCACTACCAGCAGCATTGTTACCAGGGACTGAAAGGACATGAGCTGCCACCAAATGGCTAAGTGAAGCCTCCTTTGATTTAATATCTCATAACATGCCCCTTATACACACTAGGAGCTATTTTGTTAAAATTTCATTTCTGCTGTATGTCCCTTCCAACTGAAGTCATCTATTTTCTTCCAGTTGTGTCCACTCTATCTTCTTTTTTTTTTTTTTTGGCACAGGAACAAATAAGTGCTTCTGTTATTTTTGAATGGTGTATTTCAAAATGTGATATTTCCAAATGATTGCACCATATCCTGTCCAGCAGTTGTTCCCAAGTAAAGAATAATAGAGCCAGTAGAAATGGAGTCCAAATTCATACTTGCTATGGCTAAATCCTACTTCCTTGCAAGTTTATGGTGTAATAGTGTGATACTGCTGTTGGGCAATTAACCCTTTTAAAGCATATGAGAACTGTTATTACTTCCCCGTCTTTGTTCAAATTAGTCAAACCTGTAAACTCTGCTCTCTGACAACTTGTTAACTTCACACAGGAAAGATTTTATCTTGCATGGCTTCAGGGGTTTACAGTGCAGATGTCTATGAAATGGTCACTTTGCTCTCTCTTTATAGTCAATGAGTTGTGCAATTTACCTAATTCTGAAGAAATCATCCAAAGCAGGCCTAGTGAGTCACATCCCAAAATCATCTGTTGACTTCATTGGCTGTAAAGACAGACAAGGCACGACTGGCTCAGATCTTCAGCTTTACAAATTACCAAAGACAGGTAAAATTAATTAATTGCATATAGATATGAAGAGCTGAACTCAAGGCAAGACATCAGAGGTGTCCTGTGCATTTATTATACATTGCCACATATATATTGTATGGTGTCATTGTATAGTGCCTGAGATTCTTTCAGCTTGTTCCTGGCTGGAATGCTGCCACTGTAGTACCTCTAACCTGAGGAGTACCCAGACACTGTTGCAGCTCTCTCCAGGTCTGTCTGCCTGTGTGCCAAATATTGCAGTGATTCAATACTCTGCTCCAAAAGTCCCTGTGCTGGCCAGAGCCGGGGAGTTTAACCCAGATCATTGCATGCTCACAGGAGACCTGTTTGGCAACACTTCCAGTCTTATATCCTGACACCAGCTTTCATTCTCTCATTTGTAATATGAGGTTTGTAGCCCTGTAGCAAAATTAATTCTGATGCCACAAACACAGGGTTAAATGACTTTTGAGTTACCTCAGGTTTGGCTAAACATGTAAATATATTATTGATACAGTATTTCATTGCTATTTTTCAGTAAACTGCAAAATCTATTTCTTAAAAATCTATTTCTGATTTCCTTATGGGGGTATATTTGTTCTTTGTTAGTGTTTTTGATATTAAATGGAGTGGGCAACACAAAAATAGACTTGTAGATTAAAAGTTTACCATGCCATATCATGGGGTTCATTGCATGCTATCTACAGAGGTATTAGTCCTGTTGTTGACATATCTGACACTGGATACATATTTCATGTTTGCCTTTTCCTTCAGTAAAATGCACCCTGGAAAGCAGCAGACAGTAGTGATTCTGTATGTATGGATATGTATGGATTGATGGATTGTTTGTTCTAATCCATATTTCTAAGCAAGAGCCTGTTTTTAGGTTGTGGTGGCCTGACCCTGGCACACATCAAAGCTGCTCTATCTCTCCCCTTCTCATCTGGGCAGGGAGATACCAGTCAGCCATTCCCAACACAGGCAAAACAGGTTTCATTTGGGGAAACTACCTGAATTTATTGCAAGTCAAACCAGAGTAAGATAATGAGAAATAAACCCAAATCTTAAAACCACCTTTCCCTGACCCCTCCTTTCCAGGTTCAGCTTTGCCCCCAGTTTTCTCTCCCTCCTCCTCCCCTCCTCTCCTCAGGGGTACAGAGAATGGAGGCTGTGCTCAGTTCATCACATGTTGTCTACACTGCTCCTTCCTCCTCAGGTGAGGACTCCTCACACCCTCCCCTGCTCCAGCATGTGGCCCCTTCCACAGAAGACACTCCTCCATGGGTCCTTCCCACAGGCTGCAGTTCTTCACAAATTGCTCCAGCATGGATCCCTTCCATGGAGTGAAATCCTTCAGGAGCAGGCTGCTCCAGTGTGGGTCCCCTGTGAGAGCACAGATCCTGCAAGCAAAACCTGCTCCAGTATGGATTCCTCTCTCCACAGGGCCACAGGTCTCTGCTAAGAGCCTGCTCCACTATGGGCTTTCCAGAGGGTCACAGTTTCCTTTGGGCATCCACCTGCTGTGGCGTGAGATCTTCCAGGGGCTGCAATGGATATCTGCTCCACAATGGACCTTCATGGGCTACAGGGGGACAGCTGCTTCAACAGGGTGCTCCCCGTGGGCTGCAAGGGAATCTCTGTTCTGGTATCTGGAGCACCTCCTCCCCCTCCTTCTTCACTGACCTCAGTGTCTGCAGGGTTGTTTCATGTATTTTAATTCTTCACTCTGCTGTTGTTCTTCCATTTTTTCCCCCCTACTCCTTAAATACTGTTTCCCAGAGTTGCTACCACTATTGCTGATGGGCTCAGCCTTGACGAGTGACATGTCCATCTTGGAGCTGGCTGGTATTGGCTCTGTCAGACATGGAGGAAACTTCTGGCAGTTTCCCACACAAGGCACCCCTGTAGCTCCCCAAAGCTAAATCCTTGCCACACAAACTCAATACACAGGTGCTGGGATCTTGACATGAATGGCTCTTCCAGTGGCTCTCAGGTACTTATCACAGTTTTCCACTCCATGGTGTTGCCATTTGGTGAGCAGTAAAAGCCTTGCTCTGAAACACAGCACAATGTGATTAAAATCCAAGTTGCACAGCTTGTGCTGCACACGTTCTTCCACCAGTACTTTGGGACAAATTTTAATACAGAACCAAGGAAACCAACATACTTCTCAATCAGTTTATTACAATGCTGGGGAATATGTTGGTTTTTCCATGCTAGAGGAGAGATCTGCAGGTGGTTTCTGCTTCAGGTTTACTGCAGCGTTTCTAGTTGGGAGACCAGATCTCTGTGGAATCATGAGCCCATCCATGCTGTGCATTAATTGTGTTTCTATAGTAACTTCTTACAACTTATTCACATCTTGCTGTGTAACAGATGGGAACACATGATACATGATATATAAGCAGGCTGTGTGACAGTGGACAATAGGGACGGGCTGTTTCTAACATAAGATTGGTATCTATATAGTACAGATACATTAAAATTATAACAAAATAATGGAAAAGAAATAAAAGTGATCAGAAGAAAAGGAAGAGAAGAAAGACCATTTCAATGTTCTTTGTTCTGAATCTTATTGCACCATAGGTGTGACCTGGCTAGCCTCCATCATCACTGTGTTTTCATAGATCAGCATGTTTTATTTTGTTCCATTCAAAAAAAAAAAGCCCTCCAGGCATCAGAGTTAAGGAATCACATACACAGGAATGTTGTGGTTGACAATCTATATTTTTTTCAATAGTATTCACTGATGCCGTCTGCTGGAATCCTGCATTTGTCATTCAGGATGATGTCATTTAGTCATCATCTCCTCATTCCAGGTGGAAATTCCAAGTAATGCTCTGTGTGTTTGACTTCCTTTGTTGAAGATTCAGTTTAAACCAAATCAATTCTGTCAGAGGAATTCTAGCTAACCATTGGTGAAGAGTAAGTATTGCTCAAAATATTTGACCTAATCTACATTCAGAAATTGACAAAAACAGCAAATATGTGATTACTATTCATCCCCCTACCCCAGGGAGTCAGTTTATCATAATCTTCATATAATATATATGGATTAAGGGAAAGGGTCTTTGTCTCATTTGGTCTGTAACACCTATTTCATGATACATCTTTCTGGTGAGGTGTTTCTCACAGGATTGGAAGTCTTTGGTGGGAGAAAGCCAGAACAATCTGTGCAATGTGTAAATCTATATTAATCTCGCAGGATTTAAGTAATACATGAGCTCTGCAGAGAGGAGAATGTCTCTTTGTGCATATAAAGTCACTACTCAGGACTGCAAGACCTGAGCAGTGTTATTACTATATTTTAAGGCACTAAAAGTCAAATGAAACTTCCTGTGTAAGCAACAGAGCCCAGACTGAAATAAGAATTCAATAATGAAGCTCTCAGAACGACCCTTGAAAGCAGTCAATTCAGTTTTCATTGCACCAGGTTTTATGAAGCATAGGCATCCGGGCAGCATGGGCAAGCACATGCTTATGGGGAGTATTTATGGCACTGAGGCACTTGTAAGGAAGTACAAGGCCCTGTTATTACCTATGTTTTCATAACCACCTTAGCTATATATTGACTTTATTGCATATGAGCTGCTGACCCGTTATAACCAGAAGAATCAAGCTCTTAGAGAGAGAATAAAGCAAAATATTCACCAGAATTTTATTTTGTTTTAATATTTCACAAAGATCCAGAAAATGTCTCAGAAGCTCTAGTTCATAAATCATTCTGAAGTGTCATCATAGGTGTTTGGAACAATGAAGAAGATCCAGAAATGGCGAAAAAACAGATATGTGGGAAAATCATTGACAATGAGGAGCCTGAAGAGTTAACATTTCAGAGCTGACATGATGGGACTAAGTGTGTGCTTCAGGCCCACCCAGGCTCCAAAATATGATGGATATATTTGAACCACCACGAAAGCAGAAATTGAATAATAAGGTCATTTTACTGTGGCAATGAGCCCAGCCATGAAGTTTTCAGCCAGGTATTCATACAGCACAGACTTCAGCATGGGATTCTGCCTCAAGATATCTGTATTTCCATTTAGGTACCAGCAGATTTTCTCAGATAGTGACACAGACCTACTTTCTAGGATTAACTGACTCACTGGATGCCTTAACTTGGTAGACGCTGTCCTGCTTGTCCTGCAGTGTCCCTGTAGCCTCCTGGGTTCAGCATGTGCCTGGTGACAGCAGAGCAGGAGTCCAGGAACAGAGGAGCTATAGCAGCTTGAGGGTTTGTATCAGTGGTTTCTCTGTCTGTATTTGTGCATCTTGACTGCTCCACTCTAGGCACTTCCCTAGTATAATGTAGATACAGTCTGTCATCTTTTCCTCTCCATGACAAAACCCTCACTTCAAACTCACTTTCTCTTGAACTTTAGGATAAAGTAGAAGTTGATCTTTATCCACCCTTGTCTGCCCACCCAGATTTGATTTATAAAGACAGAAGTACAGTTTTCCACATTAATTTTCAATCTGTTCCAACATATTAATATTTAAAGTATGCCATTTATTGAAATAAACAAATTAATTCAAATTTGTCTTTTTTGGGTTTCCACGTGTAGTAACTGAACTGCCTATGAAAGACGTAAAAAGCTACCCTTTTTCTGACTAAAATATCTCAAACATCAAAGTCTCATGGTAAATTCTTAAAAGCTATTTGATCTTTTCAACACTGCTATTTTTTTTTCTTAAGTTATGCACCCTTACGGCCCTGTTCTCCTCTGATAAGTTGCAAAAAAATGAAAGACAGACTGTTAAAAACCAATAATGGAGAAATTATGTGAAGAATAGAGATTACAGAATCACAGAACCAATGAGAAATTGAGGTTGGAAGGCACCTCTTAAGATATAATCCAAAATCTAAACTTAAGCTAGATCCACTAGCAGGTCTTCCAGGATCATGTCCACCTTGGTTTTGGGCATCTTTCAAGAATGAAAATGTCACATCTCTGGATTACCTCTTCCAGTGCTTGACAACTCTGCAGTAAAGAATTTTTACTGTGCTTACCCTTAATCAGAACTTTCTGTATTTAAATTTGTGCCCATGCTTTCATGTGCTGGCATTGGGCATGACAGAGAAAAGTCTGTCTCTCTCTTCTTTGTTCCTCCCCAGCAGCTATAGAAACATGCTGGTAAGATCCTCACTGAGCCTCCTCTTCTCCAGGATGAGCTGTCCCAGCTCTCTCATCCTCCTGTTGCATGTCAGGTGCTTCTGGCCCTGAACAGTCTTCATGGACCTCTTCCTCACTAACACCTCTGCGTGGACCCAGCACTCCAGATATGCCTCTCCTGGGCTGAGCAGAGACAAATGATCACTTCCATTGACCTTGTGGAAACACTCTTCCTGTCTCAGCTCAGGAAGCTTTGCTCTTTTTTACTGGAAAAGCACATTGCTGGCTATGAACCTATTAGTTCTCCACTCTCAAGTCCTTCAGAGCTGCCTTCCAGCTGGTGGGTGCACGGCAGGATTCCTCCACAAAGGAAGGGATTGGCTTTTTCCTTTGTTGAATCATATGAAGTCTTTGTTAGCCCATCTCTCCAGCCTGTTAAGGTCCTCCTGAATGGCAACACAACCAATTGGTACATCAACCCTTCCTCACTGTTTCGTATCTTCTGAACTCTGTCCCACTGTCCAAGTCATTGTTGAAGACACTAAACAGTGCTGGATCCACTACCAACCCCTGGATTACTTCACTAATGACTGGCCTGAAAGCTGCCCTGTTTGCCTCTCAGCTGCTGAGCAGTTCAGTTTTCAGTGCACTTACTGTCCATTTAGCTAGTTCATATTTCATCAGATTGTCTATGGGACCCTACAGGAGACAGTTTCAAAAGACTTTCTTGAGATACACAGCATCCACTGCTCACCCTTCATCCACCAAGTCAGTAAAGTCATTCAAGAAGTCTGTGAAGTTAAAAACATGCTGACTGCTCCCAGACATCTATTTGTCCTTAATATATGTTTGGAAATGATTTACAGGATTATTTGCTCTGTCACCTTTCCAAGTACCAAGGCAAAGCTGACTGATCTGTGGGTCCCCAGATCCTCTTTCTTGACCTTCCTGAATACAGAAAGCGACATTTTCTTTTTTTTCAGTCTCAGAAATGTCCCATCATTTGACTAGTAAAGTTTCTTAGGATATAAAACATTTGGGGAGTTGAAAAGATTTGTCTCTAATGTCTGTAATTCTCTATAATTATTTCCATGGTTATTTGCTTAGTTTTTAATTAAAATAAAAGAAAATAAGATCAGAACAAACAGCTGTGCCTGGACAAATATTGTTCAGATAATTGCCCATCATGAAGAACTAAAAGGAGAATTGCTTTTGTACTGTGCTAAACATTTTTACTCTGTTCTTACTGGGGTCTGTTTATCAAGCAAATATAAAAACAGTAAAGTTAGCTTTACAGCATAATTTTTTGAAAGAACACAATGATGAATAAAGCAATATCCTGTCCCTCAGAGCTAGTATGTAATCAGTGACAAATGAAACACGGGCAGGAACTGAAGGTGAACACTAAAAATGCCAAGTACAGTTCAATTGTCTGCAATGCAGGGAAGTTTGTTAAGGTCATTATCATCCTGATGGCAGAAGAGAACATTCCCTTGTACCTTTTATCAGTGAACAACTGAGCAACAAACACTTCAGCCTTAGAAATCCTAACAGGAGATAATCTAACTCAAAGACAGATCTTTCAAAAGGTAATCTTCTTTTATGTTATCTTCCTACTTGAAATACAAGATAAAATGGATCAGACAGGACTGACTGCAATGCTCCAGAGGATGATGTATCTTAAAACAGGGATTTTCAAACTGTTGCAGAAATCCATATTATTCAGCATTTTCAATGTTTAGTGTTTTACAATAAGTACATGCCCTTAGGATAGCTCTAAAATACTGCACATTATTCATTGTTTGCCCAGGATAAAAACACTTGGTTTTCCTACTCTGAACAAAGGTTTTTCAGGAGGCACACTGCAATATCAACAGGGGTAATGTCAGGTCAACACATGAATAATGGAACAGAAAGTAAAGTTAGACACCTTCCTATCTGCATAAATCTATAAAAAGTACTTCAGTATGATAGATGGTGGTGATGGTGGACTGAATGTAGAACTGTCTCTGCATTCAAACACATAGATGCCTTACATTATTTATCAAAAGAGTCTCTTAACTCTAAAACCAAGACTGCACCAAAACATATTCATGTCTTGGGCTGCTCACTCTTATTATTCTACTCATTAGAAATCAATAATATCAACACTTTCTGAAACATCAAACAAGATGATTTATTCATTGCTATGAGTAGCATTTCAGTGTTATTTGTTCCACAGCCTAAAAATGTACCAAAAACAAGCACTGAAATACTTATCACATATAAGACAAAATGTTGCAATGCTGGTTGTGCACACTAGTTGAAATTAATTTTTTAATTTAATGCCTTTGTTTATAATTTGAAACTCATTAATAAAAGCAAAGGTGAAAGTAGTGCAAGTTTTTCCTACAAGACATCCCTCCTTCCTTGAAAAAGCTAGGAAACCCCAAAAATGTTCTGGGAATTTTCTCTGCACCTTAACCCAGTGTTTTAGGGACTGCAACCCTCTCTACACTTCCTGAAGCACAGTGTAATCATAATGCTTGTAATGGTGCTATTTTATAACCTCACTGCAAGTTGAGACAGAAAACTGAAGTGTTCAATGTGAAAAAGGAAGATGCTCTACTCTTTCAAGGTTAAACATTTTTTTCGATGGTCCCTGCCATTTGCTGTCTTCTCTCCATCTGTGTTTTATTCTTGTATTATTTTTCAGCTCTGTTTTGTGTGCACTGATAATAACATTGTGTAACTGAATGAAATTATGCTTTTCAGAAGCTGACATTTTAGTTACTTTTGCTTTGTTTCTGCTACCACACAGAGAAAGGGGCAAGGGAATGACAATGGAGGAATTGGAGAGGAAATAATCTCGTTTGTAAAGGTTCACCAAGCAGCACAGCACAAAGGAATTAACAAAATGTTCATGGCAGCTCTTTAGTTCTTTAATCACTTCTCTAACATGTGGTAGACTTTCACTGCAAGAGAAAAGGTATCTCAAGAGAGGAGTTCACTTTTACTAGAGATATTTTTTGCCCTTATTGATAGCACTATTAAAGGTAACAGCTGTCCTTGAATTTTATTTCCACTTAACAATTAATGTCTCTTATATACTCCCAGAGCCCACACCTCTTGTTTCAAGAGCCTCTACATTGACTGCCTAGAGCAAATCTACCATATACTCCTTCAGAGACCCTTAGGCACTAAAAAAAATACCCCCGGGGTTTGTGGCATCAATTACAAGTCACTGCTGACCTTGGTCCTAACTCGTATTTCCCCCATCATGTCCTGTGATGCCCTCATAAAATTCCAGGTAATGAGCCATTCCTGCTGCAGTCTCTCAGCATCCACACTGACCCTGGTGGTCCCTGTGTGACCATACCCATGAAACTCAGAAAAGGAAGAGAGAAGAGCTGGATGCTTCAAACAGCTCCAGCAACGGGACAAAACACCATCTGTCATTCTGCAGTGACAGATGCATAGAACAACGAAGGAATTGTGCCACCCAAACTGACACCAGCCACAATTTTAGGATCCAGCATTTCCCAAGCTTTGGAAGCATGGCCAAGGGTTATCCAAGCTCAACTTATTTGCTAAGGAAGTGGCATAAGCAATATAACAAGACTTCAGACACAGCCTGTAAAGCTTTAATGTTTTTACATCAATCAGCAGCAGTTGGCTGAACAACAAGGAGAGTTCATACTGTACCTATTCAAATAGAAGCAGAGCTGTGACTGCAGCGTGACATCCCTGTGGACCTCCAGGGTTCAAGGTAGCTTTGCTAAATCTGATTCTTCCCCGCATGACTGTGCTGCCCAGAAAAGATCCAGCCACCCAGGAACTGCTTGCTGTCTTGCTTTTTTAACACAAACAGTATTATACTTAAATCATTGGAGGCATTTGAACTGAGAAAAAAACACGAGACAAGAGGAAACTAAACTTAAAATTTTTAATGGCATGTATAGATGAAACTACACACAATTTGAATGCAAAGGAGTTATTGAATGTTGCACTTACCAGTATTTATTGTGATGGGAAAAAGCATTAATGCCATAAATCTTAAAAATCACCCATATATAGCCACTCAGAATCTTACTCTTTTTTCACTCTAACAGCCACTGAGAGGATAATGTCAGAGTAAAGTGTGCTTTGCCACATCAGACAAATGTTCTTTGACACTTTTATTACAAAACACTTATTAAAAGGAAGGAGTCCCTCAATTTCACTTTTGGATGCTAGGTGATCCTTGATGGGATACAATTTTCCAGATGTATAGGATGAAGTGGGAGCTGTGAGACTTTGAAATCCAAAGGGGACACAGATCCAAAAGTGTGGCTCATGATGGCAGAAGTGTTTTAACTGAAACATTTCTCACATTTCTGCTATCATTTCCCCTTTATGAATCAGTTCTGCACCTTGGGTAAGAAAGCAAACAAATAAAGAAATGCACCCCCTTCCCCCCTCCATTGCTGAGTAGTGTAAAACTGGCCCTCAGCTCTCTAAAATCAGTTCCACTCAGCATGAGAGAAATGTTATCCTAGGACAGAAATATCCAAACAGAGCTGAGATCATACACTGGATGAATCTCCACTGCTTCATACCTACAAAGAAGTCGGTAGTCTTCTTTGAGGGTATAAAACTCCTCTGCTCTGATTTCCTGGGATCTTTTAGTACCACAATTTAAATCAGTTTTAGGCACATAGACAAGATGGCAAAAAATCTGTTGCTAACAAATAGCTTAAAAAGCATGAAGAATACAAGAGATACATTTAATATGAAAATGCTAAAAAATAATTTTATCCTTCCTACATACAATTCTTCATCTGTAGATTTGAAAGCCATTACTTTATCACAAAACTTTTTTTTTTTCAATTCAAGTATTAATTTCTTCTATCACAATTAAAATGAGTATTCAAACAAGATTCTTGGAAAAAGGATCCATTTGAAAGCAAATATGTACTATAGTATATATTGTTTAACAGTATTCATAATTACAATTTCTAATGAAGACACAGAACCTTCCAACAGGCAATTTTTATCTATTTAAGCACATTTATGAGTTTTTAGATTTTTATTTTCTGTCAATAGCCCTAAAAACTATGACAGTCATAACAAAGATTGCATTGCATGAGAAAACAGTCTTTGATAATAGCCAGTTCTAATTTAGGATGGTGACATACCAAGCACTTATGTGAAATGAGCAACAGAGAGCAGGAGATTATTATAGCACTGTGCAACACATGGTAACTTCAGGTATAGAACTAATGACATCAGAAGGACAGCCTAGAAACTTCTGCTGCACATCTGGGTCTGAGGAAGAAGTGGGAATTTCTAACAATTTCTAAAGAAGCATATGCACTTCTGCCCATTTTTATCTGTTCATAAAAGTTAAAAGAGTGTTTGTTCATTTTTACTGCTTCGTCCTTGCAGTTACAATCACCAGTTCACACTTAGCAAAGGTGAGATTCACTACTTTCTGTTTGATACTGAAATGTATACTGTATAAGGAGATAAATCCTTTACACCAGAGGGATATAGAGGAACAGGAGGCAGGAGGACATAGCGGGTAGAACTGATTTCCACCCAGATAAATGAAAAACAAAAGCTACAACAGCTGAAGCAGACCATATTAGACCTTCACCACCCCTCCAGCCCAGAGGGCTCCCAAGAGCAAAGCAAAATCTGGTCATCTGGTGTTTTGTGTAATAGCTCACCATGAGCATGGTGAGAAAAGGCTGAAAAGACACAGAGCTGTGTACACACACATGTCCTTGAAATATTCAACCAACACACTTCAAAGCCATCAGGGGCTAAGGCTGAAGCCTGTCCACTTTATGCTACCTTTCCAACTTCCACCTGTTTGTCCAACTGATTTATTGGACAAATGTTTTGCCCCCTGGTGAAAAGCCTCTCCTTGTTGCTTCACTAATTAGTATATGGGAAAAACAGTTTCATCATTCATAATAAATTTGAAAAAAAGGTAAGCCAAGGGTCAGCTGCCTAAGTCACCTGGATTCTAAGAACAGACATAAAAACAAGGTCTAATTATATCCTCTTCCCTTTCTAGAGTTTCTGGAAACGTGATGATGTTTCAGGTAGCAAAGGGAACTAGTTTTTCACGAGCAGCATACACATACTTACTTTACAACCACTCTTCCTCAGGTAGCTTCACCACGTCACCTCAGTCCTGTATTTTCTACTAAGATCTTTAATTCATTAAGAATGTCTCACCTCCTGTTTTGGAGTTTTACTGACAGAGTTACTGATGGAGTAACACTGGAGTGTAACTGATGTAACAGCTATGAAAAACAAGCACTATATGCTATGAAATCTAAGTGAAAAAGGGCTCTTACTGGTTATCTGAGTAATCGTAAAATAATATCCAGCCAGCCCTCACACTACTGAGACAGCAGAACATTTGATTTGAGACATAATAACAGTCAGAGACAACATTTCTTTCTAGAATTTCCAACAGCCCATGTGTTAACACAAACTAGGCTTATTATCACTCTTGACAGTCTCCAGATGAGCATGAGAAGTCTTGCTTCTGAAATAAGGGTCTCCAGTGTCTCCAGAATCTTAACAAGTGCAAACACACTGGATTTGTGTGCTGTTATTTTGGTCATGCTGCTCCACACAAATCCAGTCAAGCAGACTGAAGTATGACTCCTGTATGCCTTATTCAAGGCACAGCCACGTCATTCACCATTGCATATCACTGAAGGATGAAGGATGGTGAATGTGAGTACATCAGGATGGTGCCTCCCTCCAAGAACAGGTGAGAGCTGTCTTCAAAATGCATTTCCTCCATTATTTCCCAAGGATGAATCTGCATGTGTCATGTTTTGCAACCGGTGTTTTGCAGTCATCTAACCTCCTCCCCTCCTCACTTCTGACAGATGCCAAAGTATCTCCACCATCACCTCTCATTCAGTCTGTCCACCCTCAGCCCAACCAGCAGAAACTGGCAGAGATCAGTTCACACATCTCACAAGTCAGAAGCTGCCAGAGTCTTGCCTGAAATCTCATTGCTGGAGTAAGACACACTCGGACAAAAGACTGCTAAGAAGTGCAAATTTTTAAAAGGTAAGATCCATTCCTGACACTGAGACATTCCATGACAACTAAGACTGTATTTAAGAATGTAATTTCTATGCATTCCTGTGATCCAGGCCTTCAGTGAATGGAAACAGGATTTTCTTGGATCAAAATTAAAAGAGATGGATGAGTTCTGCTTAGTACAAAATTATATTCACAATTTTCTTAAAAATAGTTTTCAATACCAGGAGAAAAAGGAAGTGTCAGCTCTTAGCACTAACAACTTCCTCTTTTATCTCTGCTAATGTAGCATGTGTTATCTTAGGAAAAGGAATTTGAAAAATCACATATATAACAGAACTTGTCACCGCTGAGCAAATAGTTGATCTTTGAGAGTTACCAGAGTGTAAGTAAATGCAATGCAGCAGCTGAAGAACACTCATTCTCGGTGCGCTTTGAAAAAGCAGGCAAGACTCAAGCAGAAAGGTGCATAGTGCCCTGTCTCGCCATCATTACCAAATCACTTGAATACGCTAATTTTAAATTTTCTGAAAGTTTCCCTTGTGCTTCATTGTTGGTAGGCCATTAATTGAAGAAATGGGAAGAAGCGGAAAAGTTGGGTAAATAAAGCTATGTTAGCTGGTCTGAGAGTCGCTGTCTCTTCCAAAATGCAGCGTGACAATATTCTACAAAATGCCCAAACTAGAAAAACTATTTGTTATTAATATAATCAAACAATGCATTACCATTTGCAACTCCAAATTATTTTTCGAGACATTCACTTCAAGCATGTTTCCTTTTATCCTTGGAAACTGAGAAATGAAGAAAC
Organism: Cinclus cinclus; assembly: GCF_963662255.1. Classification (NCBI taxonomy): domain Eukaryota; kingdom Metazoa; phylum Chordata; class Aves; order Passeriformes; family Cinclidae; genus Cinclus; species Cinclus cinclus. Next base: position 50,459,783 of record NC_085047.1, read on the forward strand.
CAAATTAATCCAAACTGCTCTTCTATATCAATGTCAGCGTACAAAATTCCTTCTCATTAAAAGTTGTGCTATAAAATTTCTGTTATGTGTAGCTTCCAAATACTTGATAAGTCATCAAAATAGGCATGTTTAAGGCCAAATGATGCACAGGTCAAATTTTAAAAAATCCAGCTTCCTACCCTCAAACATACTGAACTTTAGAGAGCTTCCACACAAATCACGTGATTTTTACAAGTGCACAGGCCAGTTCATTAAATGATAGACCAGGTCTCAGCCCTGAAGCCAGTAAGGAGGCATACCTTGTGACTAATCACTTCAGGCTGGAAATTCAGCTTCCAGCATCCTTGTAGGAACAGAGGTATTCAAATTTGCTTGCAAGGGACTTAAGTATTGTTATTTACTATCACAAAGAGTTGTCACTGTTATTAGACAAATCATAGAATATAAGGCCAAAAGAGTTCAGATATACTCCATTTCCTTCCTCTTCCCCGCAGTGACCTTTCTTGCACAAATTCCAGTTCAGTATTTCCTCCACATCTGTTTGTTTCCTCTACAATGTCCTTTGATTTCCCACTTCATACCATGGTCCCCACATTCAGCAACCCAATATTCTTTCCCAGTATACCCTTCATAATATCTTCCTCTTCATCTTCCTTTCTGGTTTTCATGGGGGAAGGGATACTTGAGTGACACAAAATTAATGTTGGCCCTTTCCATTCACTGTCAAACACATCACAACCTGACTATTTCCTATTTTTGTCTGCTTCTAGTATCTGTCAAATATGGGACACAGAGACGTAGGATATCATGTGTTTGGCTTTTTAATAAAGTCAAGTATTTCAAAGAGTACTGGACATATAAAGTATTATGTTGTCATAGCTCCCTCCTTCTACAGCCAAAGGGACAGATGGGATAGAATTGCCTTCTACAGGATGTCACTGGTCCTCAAAACTGTTTTCCACAAACATGAGAAAATAATATTTTCCCTAACCTGTGGCTTTAAGAGACATCCTAATCAAATATAATTACAAAATTAGCTGCCCATAAGACAAAGGGGCTCATCCAGTCCTTTCTAAATCACAACTATCACTCTGTTCCTCTTTTTCCCTTGAATGGTAGAAATTTTGTCCCAGCATTCACAACCACCATCAATCCCATAGTGGCTCAGGTGCATTGGTTAGTGTTCTCTAGGGAATCAGCCAAGATTTAATTTATTGCTCTCTAGGAGATGAATATTGTGTAACCTTTAAATTAGGTTACTGTATAACCTTTAATTTCTTGTTTCCCAGTGGCTTTTGAAAGTTGTGTGTAGAGATTTAATTGGGCTTCTCATGCAACTTTATACCCCTACAAAATTCCAAGATGTTTTCCAAAAGCTTAGTCTCAACCCATAAGATGGCACAGCCTGAAAAGACATTATAGGTGCTCGAGGTAATGACAGTGATTTTCCTGTATCTCCTCAGAGTGCTCTTCCTTTTCTAATGAATTGTTATAAAAGTCAAAATCCAAAATTAAGATCCTGATTTTTCTTAGAATATAATCCCCAAGATACAGGTCTGGGTAGATGAGATGCCTCCAGACCATGACAAGTGACATCATGTGCAGAGTAAAGGGATACAATGAGGAGCTGGTTAATCAGGAAAATGGAATGAAAAATGTGAACCCACAGTAAGGGGAATACTGGTTCTCAGGTATTAGCATTTATATGCAGTTTTCCTACAGAACATCAAAGATGAGATTTTAGGGAAGGCTGAAGCAGTGAGGTAGCTGGTGGTGTAGAAAAACACTGTCTGGCACCTCCTCACTCTGAATGCTCTGACATCGACCCGGAACATTTAAGAGCCTGCTCTGCAGTGCTCTTCACTAAAAGGCAGGCAGAGTTCTATTACCCCACTCTCCCCTAATGGCTCTGTGATGCCTGGCAGTAATGCACAGCACAGATGGTGCATGGATGATATAGAGACAATACCCAATTTCTCACCAGCCTGCAACACCCTGTTAAATACATCCTTGTTGGATAAAAAATTAACATTTGTAATTACTGAGATGCACAATAATTTAGCTCCCACAGAGGTGTCTAACTATAATATAAATATGCTTTACAATAGATGACAAACTAACATGAGTCATATGTGGTCCAGTTTTATCGTGGAATCACGTGATGTGGGGCTTATATGACTATTTTGTCATTCCATCCTTTTGTCTCTCAGTGCATGCCCCTCACAGATTTTGAAGTCTTCGCCAGTTTGATAAGTCAAATGGAGAACTGGGATACAAATCTCAAAGACAGTGTATTTTCAGAAATTTCTTATTCAGAAATGAGAATTCAAGGAGTAGAAGAGACACCCCAATTCGTCTTGACTAATGTCACCACTCATTTCAGAGTTTTACTTGAGGCTCTTATGAATTTGGAAAGAGTAATGACACATCTCGACTGGTGGCTCTGCACATGGATGTCAGCACAGCATATAGGCAGGAGGGACAAAATACAGGTGACTTTGGCAGGAGGGAGAGATCCAGAGGACTCAGTGGAAATAAACAGAGAGAACGAGCATCCCTCCCTAGGCAACCAGGCCTAATCAGCTATGGTGCTTAAGCAACAGTGTGTTCCTTGTAGGAAAAAGACACCGACCTGCTTTTACAAGCCCATCTGTCTAAAGCCGAGTAGAACTTTATATCATAGTATTGACAAAGTTTTTATTTCCCAAGCAAACACATTCACCTTTATAAGAATAACCTTCTCATACCTCATACCGGTGTTCCTACTGCTATTCCTCGGCATTATTACAAATGATCTAAAGCAACTTGAATGGGTTTAAGTCGTTCCCGGTTGCCTCCTTTCACACATACTGTCACTTTTTCATTTACCTGAGACCGCAGACTTAAACCCCCATCTCTCACCAGCCCCTCGGCGAGCAGATAATGGAGCGCTGTTCTCCCCGGGACGCCTCTCAGCAGCGGCGCTGCGCTCCTGCTCCTTCCGATCATAGCGCAGAGCACTCACTGCAAATTCTCTTTTTTTCTGGACTTCATTTAACCCTTTCCGCCTTATTTTAAACCCGCACCCCATCCAGGAATTCAGATTTAGACCTCCTTGCTGTCAGGTACTACCAGCACTGCCGTTTCCCTGAAAAGCCCCACATTTTACATCCTCTTTTCTATTTCGCACACCCAGCATCTCTCCTCACGAGCGGGGTTATCCGACACGGCACGCTTGCTGCGGCGAGCGGCGGCGGGATCGTGTGACACAGAGGGAACCCGCCCGGCCTGCAGCCGCTCCCGGCGCTGCCAGCCGGGCTCCACACCCCACCGCCGGGCTCCTGCCACCTCCTCCCGAGAGAGCGGCGTCATCCCGGCCGGCTCTCCCGGGAAAGATGCCTAGCTTTCCTGCCGCGACGCCCAGGTCGCTCCGTGTCTCCCCGAAGGGCAAGAGGCGGCCGTGCCCGCCATGCCCGCCCGCTGCCGGCACGGCCCGGCCCGGCACCGCCCGGCCCACCGCCCCCCTCGCCTCTCGGGGCGTCCCGGCGGGGAGGAGCCCACGGAGCTCCGGGCGGGGCGGCGCGATCTCGCCGCTGGCTGGGACTGCCCGGAGCCGCCTCCGTTGTCCCCATCTCGCCCCGCTGTCCCCGCGGCGGCGGCAGGACCAGGTGAGAGCGGGGCGGTGCCCGGCTCCGCTGGGGGAGGGCCCAGGCGGTGGCGGCGGCGGCTCCCGGTGGCGAAGGAGGGGCCGGGCGGGGGGAGGTCGGGCGGAGGGAGGCCGGGCTCAACTTGACAGGAGGGAGGGAAGGAGCGAGGGCAGGAGGCGCTGGTGGCTGCGCTGGCCGGGCGCGGGTGAGTGAGTGAGCGGGCGGCGGCGCGGGGAGGGCGGCGGGGCGCAGCGCAGCGCAGCGGGCGCGTCCAGGCGGATGGCGGGCGGTCGGGGCGGGGAGGCGGCGCTCGGCCGCGCCCGGCGGACGGGGAGAGAGGCGGGGACACCGGGAGGTCCGCGGCTCCGCTCCGGGGGCTCGCGGCGGCGGCGGCGTCGCTTCCCTCGCGGCGGCCCGGAGGAAAGTTTCGGGGATGCCGGTGAGGTGGGGGCAGCCCCTTCCCCTCCGCGCCTCTCCGCCTGCTCCTCGGAGCCCGCTCGCCAGCCGGCGGCTGCCAGCCTTGACGCCGCCGTCGCTTAGCGCCCGATGGCAGACAAAGCCGCCTCCCCACCTGCAGCCCCGGCCCCCTCCCCTCCCGAGGCGGCCCCGGGGAGCGGGACAGAGCCGGCTGTCCTGCCGGGGACGGGCGGGGGGAGCGACACTGGCCCGCCGAGCGCCAGCGAACTTATTTTTAGATGAGCTTCCCATCACAATGCGTCTTAAAAATAGCACCGTTCTTATTTAAGAAGCGGGAAATAAACTGGTTCTCGAGGCCTCGTGGTGGGATTTTTTTTTTTTTGGCCTTTTCTCTTTTAGAGAGAGAAAAAAGAAATGTTTCAGTGGTATAGGCGGCTGTGGGCTGGTTAATATCCACAGGTGCAGCCGAGATGCTTTTAGTACATCTTCCTTAAGGTCACCCCTGAAGCATGTGAACAAAGGTACTCATGGAGGTGTCCTCTGCAGTGTGGCTTCGGTATGAGACGCGAGGTCTGATGTGCGTGCACACCTGATTCATGCAATACTTGCTCTAGGGTCACTCATAAGAGCTTTTCTTATCTGTTGCTTCCTTCGTTTTCTGTCCTGTCACTCAAATCCAAACGCCTGCAACATGTGGGTGATGCAGGCTGATGGAGTGATAACAGCCTGCAAGGATCAGAGCTGTTTATTGCTTTGTAAATGAATATTTTGATTTTGTTTTAGCTACTGTATCTCAGCAGATTCTGGTGATGGAACTACCATAAAATAAATGGGTCTTATTGCTCCAAATGTGTAATGTTACATCATTTGTATTAATGACCTTGTCGTGATTGCTCGCAAAACAGAGTTCTGATTTTTATTTTGAAGCCACTCCAAGTAATTGGGAGACTTGTGTAAGATGAAGCATAAATGAAAATGGAAAAGTACACCTCCAATAAGGAGAAGAACTTTAGGGAAAAACACTGAATTGCAGAGTATTTTAAGTTGCAAAGGACCTCTGGATGTCACCTAGTTCTGTCTCCACACTCAAAGCAAGTCCAGTTGGGTAATGTTTCTCAGACTTTGTCCATGGGAGTTTTGAGTGTTTCCAGGAATGGAGGTTGTGCAGTCTGTGATTATGGTGGTGCCAGTGACCGTCTTTGTGGTGACTTTTTTTACCCCCTAATCTATTGTCAATTTCCTGTGTAGCAGTTTGTTTGCGTTTCTTCTTACTCTGCCACTGTGCACTTCACGTGCATCCATGGGTGATCATGCTCATGTGCATCTGTAGTTTTAGACTGGAAGAAACCATGCTAGTGTTTTGAACCATAGGACTAGTTGTTTCATGGCATCATTTTAAGTATAATACCTAGAATTTATTCTTATACATCGGAAATTTATTAATCCCAGATATTTGCTTTAAATTTCCTATTTATTTGAATGTGGTTAATAGCAGATTAGCATATTAATTTGAAATGCATAAAGGCCTGATGAAGACCATTTGTTGGTGCTTTCCTTAAATAAATACCTCAAGTAATTTACCCATCTCTGTCCACTGGCCTTGTGTTCCTTAGCCTGAAATTGAGATTGCTTGCTCCCAGCTTTTTGCTAGAATCCTTTCACCATCAACAGTCTCATATATATAGTCTCTTAGAATGACAGAGAGTCTACTCATTTTAATAGAAGGAAAGCTTTTTGGCTTTAGTCTTGAAATAGATTTTCCTTGGGAAGGGATGTGCCATGAACAGTACAGTACAACCTGTTATTACTGAGAACTTGCCTTTGTACTCTATAGGCATTTCATACTGTGGAGTTGGTTGATGTTTATGATGCTGTTGATGTGGTAAATAGTTTCTGCAGAGTAAAAATCTGCGTGTTTTCCACCATGACATAAGTCTGTTAAAATTACTTGTTTCTTAATTTGTGTAAATTCTTGGGTGTTGCTGACAATACCTCAAAAGCAGGGGAATGTATTTGTAATGTGATTTATAGCATGTCACTTCTGGACATGTCTGGGTAGAATTTCAAAACATTAGTATGGTTCTGCTTAATGGCAAATGCTTCTGAGTAACTCATGCTCTCCATTAGAGCAGTATCAAATAATTTATTAGAAGCCGTGTGAATGACTGGCTGCACTGAATTTGATGATGTTTAGAATAATTTCATAAATAATTTAACTTATGTTTCCAGATATCAGCTGCCTTCTTATAATGACGGGTCCATTCATTGAGTTGAGTTAATTGTAGTGAGCTTCCACTCAGGAAGAAGTCAAATCTATTCTTTTTTTGTAGTGTTGTTTTATATTTTTTTTTATTTAGTCCTGTAATGACTATGTGAGTCTTGGATACTCTTGCCACTTATAAATATCTTCTCCAAACTTGCTAAACTCCAGATTATTTATTCAAGATTTTAAATTTTACCACCACTAATATTTTAGGTCTTATAAAATGGTATTTTCTATTTGAAAATGTGGACTGCTTAGTCTGTTTATTTTTTTTTCCAGTCTTTATGAATCTCTGCTACCATGTAATTTGGTAAATTAAATAAATAAATGGCATATTACACTTCCACAAAATAAAACTTTTTCCTGGTATAAAAGCTGTATTTTATTTGACAGTATTTGAGGGTGATTCGCATAGTTGGAAAAACAGTTTATCTTCGACTGTTAAGATCAAAGTCTTGGAATAAGCCGTCATCAGGATATCAGTGATTCATATACTAAATTTCAGTATGATTTTGGTCAACAACACAAAACAGGGAATGCTCTTGTTAGACTCACAAATGGTTTGCTTATTGTAGTACGTACAGAAAGGTTGTCAGTGGCTTTAACTTTATTGTTATAGGACAGATTTTCTTAATGCCACTCGTACGCTTTCAGTTTTATGGCCTGGAGGACTGAATGTTGGAACGGCTGTGCTAAATTAAAACTGGGGTCTGTGACAATGACTAATAAAACATGCTTCAGAGGGAATTGTGAGAACAAATGGGAGGTAATTTGCATCCCCTGCCCAAGGTGAATATGATGCTTTGTAGTTTGGAATTGGCTTAAAACCTGAATAATGTTTAATGGCCTCTTCACATGTTATTATGCATAATTATGATAATTTTGGACATATTTGTTGCTGATAAAAGTAACCAGTCTAGAACTGTGGTTAATTTGGGGGGCAGATAATTTATGCTGGTGTTCTATTTGCTTGCTTGTTGCCAGAGTGTTTCTAGACTCAGGCCAAATTCACTTAATGTTTTCCTCTAGATTCAGTGATCAGGGTTAATGTGACATTTGGGGAAAAGAGGTTCTTCTGTCTATAAAGTTTATAGTTTGAACTGTAGTGGTGATAGCACTCATCTGGGTGTGAGACCTGCCCAGTTGCAGATTGCTTTTCTGTTTGTGTTGGAGCAAGGTCTGCATCAGAAACTCTTTCTCAGAGAATCCCATTATCACCAGTTTGTAGGAAGGTCTGGGTAATGTATGTCTCACTTTGTCTGGTGGAATTGACATAGAGACCATGCCTGTACTTGCTAATTAGGTCTTTTATTTTGGACTTGGAAAGCTTGTGAAGTTTGTGTTCCAACAGATGTCTTAGTGAGTGTTCAGGTATTATAAATATAAACAGCATCTACCAAAAAAGTATGGAATTGTGCTGATACGTACTAACTTGAGTCTCCTGAGCTCTGGGCTTGACTGAAACATCGGGGTAAAAAAGCACTGTCATGGTGCAGTCTGTTCCTGAATATTGCTTAATTCCAGTATCATATATCTTGAATGAGGGATACTTACCATCTCTCATTTATTCTGAGCAGTTGCTTCTGAATTTCTGTTAGATTCTTGATGTTAGTGGCTTTTGGGAAGAACACATTATGTGCTGTATGAATGTGTATTTATGAACTTGCCATTGTGTGGTGGAATGGCACCAGTCAATATAATTCAGTGAATAACCACAAATCTAAGTATAAATTTCATTATGTTATCGATTAGGATTTTTTAATGACTTTTATCAGCTTTATAGATTTCACATGCAGCCCCATGGAGGGTTTTGAAATAGTGAAATTTTGCAGTTCCTACCACAAGGTCCTGAGAGGCTCCATACTGTGTCTTAGGACGTACGTGTTTGAGCTTTGATTGAAATTGCAGACAGTGCTGTTTCCAAATCAGTGTTCCCTCAGCTTCTGTGTGTGGTGGATGGCTTTACATTTCACTTTTCCATAAAGAAAGCCATTATTTGCATATGTATACCAAACTGGCCTGAAACGAGTGCTGCTGCTCCTGCTCAAGAGTTACTTTTCCTGGACTAGAAGTCAGTAGGCTGCTGTGTTAATCCCATGAAAACTCCACCAGTTTGTCATCGATCACTAATATTTGTACTAATGTATTATCCAGACCTGTTTTTCACAAAATGCTTTGTGTTGGCAACACAACCACACATTCTGTTCTCATCAGTGCTGGCATCACTGCTGCAAGCACGAGACTGCTATAGATGGCAGTGTCAGGCTGGAGAAACGATGAGAGAATTTCTGGTGACTACAGCCACTGGAGGTGAGAACTAAATTTAAAACCTGGGTTTCTGTCCCTAGTAATTGAAGTTTCTTTTCCAAAATAACACTGATAAAAATCATGGCTTTCATTGTATTTTTGTTTAATTATCCATGTCAACCAAGAAATATTCTTAAATGCTTTAGGCAAATGTCTAAAAGGAGGGTTAAAAATGTAGTGGGTGTTTACTGTCATACTTAAGACTTCTTGGAAATTTGTACTTCAGAAAAAAAGATTCTTATAAACCTCTTAACATATTTTTAAATGAGCTGGAACAAAACATGATATCACAAATAGTATTACTAGTGTCTATTAAATATTAGCCCATTCTTCATAGTCGAACTTTTTGTTTTCTTTCAGTTACGTAAAAGCACAGGTAATTAGAGTGCTTTGAAAGGAGTTTAAATACAAGTGTCAGTTGTCATCGTAAATGAGTGATTGTTAGGACGTGGATTTATTTTATTCTTTACATCATAATACGTGCTTTGTCTTGGAGCAGCAATTGCAAGACCTTCATACCAGGCCATGTCAGAGCATACCAGTTTGGCATGGGATTCCAAACTGGAGCACCTTGCTGTAGTAAGATTAAAACTTCTCAGGACGTTCCACTTGTAAGAGAGTGGAAGACATTCAACAGTGCTATAAGATATTGTTGTCTTCTAAGTTAAATAATAGGTGTATTCTTATTTAGATAGAAATTAGTTTTCAAATATAGGCTCTTTGCACAACGTATCCCTGAAAAAGAATCTTTGTCTCGCCTTGTGGAAGGCGTTATTTGGAAACAGAACACCTCTATTCATTCACTGCAGAACTTTCAATGTGACCATTTTATGTGTACCTGACAAGTTGTATAAAAACAATGAAGTGACATTTTATTCTTTTTTTTTTTTGTTTTTAAGTTGATGAAATCAGCCACTACATCCTTAACATTTTGTCTTATATGTCTTTACTAAAAATCTGATTCTGTGCAGAAGCAAAAATATTTTGAGTAGATGATCTTTTTCTTTGGAGAAGGTACTGCATACTTGTGTAGTTGGCATAAGGAAAATACAAACTGGTGCTTTCAGAAAGCAAGCTAAATTTCTCCAATGGTAGAAACAGGCTTACTTGTTGAGACTGACAAGGTTGGTGTTGCTGGGAAAGAGTATGACTTTAACCTCTGTGTGTGTGATGAAATATCACAAATGATACTGTAGTTAGTGTTGATATTGAGAGTGAAATGACAGACAGCAAGTTACACAGTTGTTTGTAATTGTACCATAGCTGCCTAGACTATTCCTAAGTCAGTGATTCCATACATTGCTGTTTAAAAGGCAATTTTAACAGACTTCACAGGATTCATAAGTCTCACTTTTTTTTTTTCCCTTTTCCCCCACAGCATGACGAGGTTTGAAATTAGTTAGAAGGAAAACTGTATGCTTAGCACTTTTTCAGGAATTATTTAATGGATCTGGTTAATCTATAGATGCACTGTCAACTTGATTACTATTGAATGAATATTTTCAGTATCTTAAAATTCTTCATCTTATAAAAAGTTGTATGTGTTGCTTGCTATGAATATTTGTCGCAATAGATGCTTTGAGAGAGGGATTGTTTTGGCTCTTAATAGCTTCATTAGACAACCTTTGTTTGAGGACTGAAAACATGATTCACATCTTTTTTTATTATATTTGCCTATTTCTTCTGTCTCCTGATTAAGTGTGATCACCAAGTGTGCTCTCCTGTGAAATCTGGAATTAGTAAAGCTCATTTTCTTATGAATTTTTATTTTACGACTCCTCTGATGATTATGATCAGCGGTTTTATTATGTTGAATTGTTTATTATATCTCCATGTGGGCTCTGCTGATGTGTAATATGATGTGAATCCATACTGCAGCCTTCATCTCGTTCAGGCATCTATTAGAGGTGTTTGTCAGAAGCTTGTTCTTCATTTGGCCATCTGTTTCTGTAAAGCATGTAGCAATTTAACTACCTTAGAGGTTGCTATCTTGTCAAAAAGTAATACCTGTCAAGTGGTTCAAAACTATTGGGAGGGGAAGAGAGAGAGATGTTCGCCGACCTCGTGATCACATAAGCTTCTTAGCTTTAGCAAAGCAGACCTGAAATCTGTATTTTAATTATTCTACAGCACTTGGGATTCTGAAGCTTTCCTTAAAGAGATATATTCCCAAAAAGAAAATCATTTGTATATGAAAAGTTTAAAACATGCTGAAACCAGAGAATATTTCTTATTATGCTTAGTGTCAATAGGACACTTCTAAAAATACTTACTTATTTTTAAGAACTGTCAAACCCATATTTTCTCCCCCTGTAAATTCTGAGATTTCGTGGATATTTTGTAAGCAGTAATAGCTACAAATCATTCAGGCAAGACATTTTGATGAGTGTTTATTTTATTTAATATCCTTTACTTCATATCCTTCAGCTTAATATCCTGAATGTCTGGAAGAGTTTGTACAAGGAGTGCCGAGTCACATGTAGGATTGGATCCCACTGTAAATACAAAGCTCCTGCTTCCCCTACTAGAAATACTTGTGGGATCATATACTCCAACACAATGTTTGTCTCAGGTTTTTTTATGATGTCTTATTTCAGTTCTGGTCTGTTGAGGTGTCATTTAGCAATCTTGTTCTGGAAGTCATATTGAAATTAATCCATACCATGCAAATAGGTAGTTGTCCCACAACAAATTTAAATCAATATTCTGCTTCTTTAATTGCAGAAAGAAGAATAGAAAATTGTTTTCTGTTGATAATGATTGATCATAGTTAAACCTTGCAGGACTCTGAAGTGTGCTGCTGGTATTGACATGCTGTACACTTTCAGGAGTTGCCTTACTGCAAAAACAGGAGATGAAAAGTAAAATCCTGAAGAGGGAGATAAATTAAAAATAACATTTATTTTTGCAATCTTAGCTTTTCTCTTAAGGAAACTTGATGGATTGATAGGAAAGCATTGGATAGGGATTGGAATGAATGAATGAATGGAATGAATGAAGAGCATAATCAAGAACGAAGGGGAAGAAATTACCATTTATGTGGAAAAAAAAGTGAGGGCTGGTAAAGCCTTTTGGAAATCATTGGTGTCCCAGTCAAAATAGAACATATATTAATTTGAATATATTCTTCAAAGGGATCTGCATTATTTTTAGATTTATATCAAGTTGACTTTTTGAATAGCTTCTTAGATTTTATTGTACAATTTGTTAGCTGTAATTAATTTACAAGCTGTAAATCATCTAGGCCTGAATCTTCACTTCTCAAATATAAAATACTTTCTAAGTCTGGACAGGCATTGTCAGAACCATGTGAGAATTTTGTATGGCTGATTTTCCCTGTTTAGGAACAATACTGGAAGGTTTTACACAATGAGGACTTTTTGTCACCGCACAGGCTTAATAATGCTACAGTGGTATTTTTTCCCCAGTCTAGGCATGGCAAGTAAAACAACTGTGGCCATTTACAGTAGTCTCATTAGGCAGGTGCCCTTCATAACAAAAATGAATATTTTATTTTGCAGTTCCTAAAATGCTTACTAACATCATCTTGGAAGGTAAAAATACACAATTTGTTTTCATGCTTTGTACACATAGTGAATCTTGTTGGAAAACTCTGCTATCATGCTGTCATAAAACAACAAGAGAACAGCTGCCTGTGTTATTTAGTCCTGACTGTTGTCTTGGGTCAGACTGAATATTTCTTAAAGGGGGGAGAGAGGGTCAATTACTGTCAAGGAAGCTATGATCAAACTGCAGCAGCTTCTGAGGTGTAACAAGGAGGAAGGAGGGAGCAAATCAGAGGGTGCAGTGCTGGTAGTTTGGGAGTTGGAGAAGAGTGGGTCTGCCCCCAGCAGAAGTCAGTCCTTCACAGCTATTTCTGTTCCACTGCATCCACAGGTCTGGACCTGGACATGCTGCTAAGCTGAGCTCAGCCTGGAGCACCTGTATTGTACAGGGCATGAATCCAGATCCAAGGACAAGCTGAGTGGTGAAGAGTATAAAGAGTTGGTTTGGTGTTCAGGAATGGCTTCTTGTACTGCCTTTTGTTCTCTGATAAAAGGTTTTTAGGGTGCTAAAGCTGTATATAGGCTTATGGAAGTACCAAATTCTTAGTGATGTTGTTTAGAAAAAGTGGTTCTAAATTATTTATTAGTCTTTGGAGGAAACCATGGATATTTTTCACCTGAGGAAGTGGCTGAAGATTGCTGGGTGGAAAATAAGGTCCAGAGGAAAACATATTTCCCACAGGGGCATAGCTATGAGTTAGATTTGGTTGTGAGTTTTTTTAATAGTGTCAGCTGGCAACAAACCAGCTTCAATTCTTGTTGTGCCCAGTTGCATTGCTTTAGGTTCCTATTTTTGTATTTTAATTATATACAACTTCAGATCCGAAAAGCTATGGCGTGGGCATTCTTTTCTTACTTTCCCTCTGTTTTAAGGGGGATGGGGAAGCAAGACTTTTTTCATCTGAATTCTGCATTGGGATTCAGCTGCAAATGCTAATGCAATTTACACAAATAAGAGGCCAAAAGGAACAGTCAAGCACATATTCTTATTTCTGACAGATTGCACAGTGCACAAAGTTCTTTGCAAATACAGGTATTTAATATGATTAATTTTTGCCAGCTTTCCACTGACTTTTTTAGTGAAATTACAATTTAAATTTATAAGAATATTTAAAGAGTGAGAGGGGGTTTTTAATACATTTATTGTAAAAAATGGAAAAGGCTAAAATTTCCTTAGATCATACAGTCAAATTGTGAGAGAAACATTGTGGAAAGTGAATGTTGCTGTAGCTGCTATTTTTCATTACCTTTAGAGTGATTACCATGCTATCCTTTTCCTATCACTACTTTCTTTCTTCTGCCTTTTAAGTATTGCTGTGGAGTCTTTCTTCCCTGAATAATTCTGGTCTAGTAATTCACATGCTAATACCTAGCTTTGAGGTATATAGTAACAAGGATCTACAGTCCCACTATTCACAAATGAGTCTCCATTCTTTAAACAATCAGATTATATTCCCCATCCCTTGGGAGGATCCACAGTGCTGCCTCCAGGACTCTAGAACAATTGGTGACTGATGAAAGTCTGATGGTCCTCAGGCCAGTGAATCCACCTGAGAAGGAGCCCTATTCAAATGATGTCTGGAGCATTCTGTAATATTATTACTCTTATCATTTCTGCCACTATTAAAAGTGAGGGAAAGGGAGAAATGGACAAGCTGGTTGCCTGTTGTTTTCAAAGATTTGCATAAATCACATAGGTGGTTTGTTGTTTCTTTTCCCCTTTGGGAGATGGGGAAGAGTACATATATCCTTAATATGCCATATAAACGATATTTGAGCATTGCTGTGGCAGGTAGTTCTTTGTATACAGTTTGTTGTTATTACACTAGTAGTTAGAGTAGGTTAGAACTGCAAATTAGCATTTTGTTCTTGTAATAAAAACTGTTTGAAAAAGAGTGCAAAAGGCAGTAGTTAAACTGCTGCCTATTGATTGAATACTGTGATACTGTGCTGGATGAAAAGTTAATATCGATATGCTTGAGCAGCTTACTTTGCTTAGCAGAAATTACAGAGGATTCTGGATAAATGTGTGTTGTGTGAAATTCAGTGTTGACATATATTAGGTTCTACTTTGTTGACAAAAGGAATAAAATAAAATACACATATCTCATTGGGACATCAGAGTAAATATCCCTCTGTGTTGATGGCTTAATAGATAAGCCAGATTCTGCAATTACTTTTTTCTTGACCCAGTCAGTTATGAGCAAAGACATGGAGATTTCTGTTTATGTGAATCCATTTGCAGTGAAGATAGAGAGTAGAAATTGAAGTTGGAGATTGTCAGCAATGATAAATACGCTTTGAAAACCTTCCATATAAAGCAAGATTGAGGAAATTGGCACTTTTCAACTTTCCCCATTAGAGCTATATGCAGAATACTAGCCTTGATGAGGAAAGGGAATTGTGTGCTCTCTCTATCTGTTTTGTTGAAAGACTAAAGTCTGTGTAATAAACTAAAACCATTTCAAGTATTCAAGAACTTCTTTTTAGATGGTCTGTCGTTAGTTTATGCAATTAACTGGCAAAAATATCTGAGCAGTGAGAAGATGCCATTATTTCTACAACAATTGCTTAAATCTAATACATGCATTTAAGTATTCTTGAAGTCCTTTCTTCTATAAATCCTTGCTCTTCAAAATACAAGCAAACTAGTTGGAGCAACTGAAGAGACACTTTCCCAATCCAGAATTGTCCGCTGACGAATTTCTTGCACCTTCTGTCAAACCATCTGCCACAGGCTAATGAACAGACAGTGTGCTGGATTAGATGTAGCACTTGTATGAGCTATTTTGATAGCTCCCGTGCTCCTTTCAGTGTGAACTCTGTGATTAATGAAGCTTAGAGTTAAATTTTGGGGGCCAGGGTTGGGCAAGGTGTTCTTTCTTTGAGCTTCCACACAGCAGGATGCTGTTGACAGAGAGGAGTGGCAAACCTATATTGCTGTTTTTGAAACACGTTTCAATATTTTCTTACAAGCCTTCATTTAGCAAAAGAACATCTCAGTAACCTGTGTCACATGGCCAAGGGAAGCAATGACTGAATTGAGAGGAGTGCAGAGTTGAGTCTGGTTTGAGCTGGGGGATCTTCATAATTCCAGGCACCAAACATACTTTGTAGTACAAAGCAGACACAAGAGCTGAAGCCTAGCTAGAGCAAATACCAGCTTCATTTCAGACCTCTTTCTCTGAGGAATCACCGCCATGACCTCTTAGAATTTCTTCCTGCTGTGTCTGCGCAAGATACCTCACTGTATGAGCTGACACTGGCAGGCAGTGCAACAACCACAAGTTTGCAGCTAGAACACAAAGAATAAATTTATTTCGGTTACCTCAGTAACTGGGGGATCCCCCAGCAATACCCAGGCAGAGGCAGGCACTGCTAAGGTTTGGTCCAATGCTAGAGAATCTCTGGCCTGCTGTTCACACAGGTTTATCAAGGGCTATTCTAGCTGCAAGGTCATTTGAGCAATTTATAGTTCTTCTCACCAGTCTTTGACTTTTTAACACATTCCCCCCGGCACACACAAGTATTTTTTGTTCCAGTAGCAGACACAGATCTTGTGTTTGAAGCTCTCTATACAGACTGGCAGAGAAAGTATTCATTTATTTAATTAATTCCAACATATGCTCTTTTGAAGTATTCTTAGATATACTTCATAGATTGTACTTGTGAGGGATCCGGTTTTACTTTAAGTCAATCATTCTTGTATTTGTCAGGATTTTAAAAAAGGTTAATGTTGCTGTTTGGTCACTCTTTAGTGATTCTTATGATGACTGTTGAAGTGGGAGCTGCTCATAAACATCAAAGATCCAGTGCCAGCAACAGTAGGTGGAAGTGACTGGTGGAAGTGATCAAAGCTGCTGGTGGGTGTCCAGTCTCTGGACCTGCTCATGATCAAAGCAGAAGCACATCACTGAACACAGGTGGGCTGCTCTAAGGACAAAGAAGCAGTGAACCAAAAGATGCTCTTCCTACAGTGTGGCAGCTGAAGGAAGAATATCCTTTTTGCCTATTAAACAAGTCTTACTGAATCTGGACGGAATCTGTGTTGGCCTGTCAAGAGTTCTTACTGGAAGCTTTTACCATACTATATTTGCTTTCCATACAATAGTATTTGGCTCATCATTACTGGAATTTTGCATGTAGATCAACAATGCCATTTTTTTCTCTTGTTCAATTGTTGTTTTTTGTGAAGTATTGAAGAGTGAGCATGCCCAGGTGTTCCTCAGCACCACAGGTGCTTTTTTGCTGGCTTAATTTTTTTGCTAAATCAGCCATGACTTAATGATGGCACTGCAAGGTCCATGAAGTGAAAAACCATTATGGCCATATTGGAGCAGTCTGTGCATTGTGCCTGCGTGTGTTGTGTTAATAACCAGTCATTGGAACTAATTGGTTTTTTTGCCCAATCTGACATACATCCTATTATCTTTGATGTATCTCCTAATACAGTAAGTTGTATGTAGATAGTGCACAAACAAAAAAAAAAAAAAAAAAAAAAACAACAAAAAACAAAAATGCTATGGGCATGACTGATAGATCAACCTATTTCAGTCCATGCTTTCTGTCCTAGGATAACTTGCGTGAGTTTCTGCTCTAAGTGTGCCTACTTGCAATAAAGTGACCAGTTTAGTTTACATAACCATCAAAGAGGGCAAGAGTCACTGCAGTTCATTTGTCATTCCTCATCTCCCCAGCTGCGCATAAATCCATGGAAGTTAAAAGTAGATTTGAGGACTTTCTGTAGTTTGTGTTACTGGGTTGTGATCTCCATTTCATACCTGAAAAGGCTCGGACATCTCTGTGTAAACACATACTTTTATTCTTTTATATGTAGGGATGTCGGTTAAACTCAGAAGCCAAAGTTGCTAATCATAGGCATTCTGGTGACCAACTAGGTCATGATATTGTGTAATGCAATTCTGTAGTGAGTCTCCTTAAAGTTTTACACAAGATGTAGCTAAATGACCTAAGACTGATCTGTTAAATTTCCTTTTATTTTTCACTCTCTCTGCCTATTTATCAGCATAAATGCTTTAAAACTGTCATTGTTGTTTCCTGAAATATATTTGAATTTCTTCAGTATTTAGGGGGTGGGGAACAGATTTCAGGGTCTGTCTCTTAGTCTTGTTTGTCCTAAGAAAGGCCATGAAAGGGTAACTGTTTTCACACATGTGACATCTATATCCTTCCCAGCTGACACCTGCAGCATCTCAAGCAGCACTGGATGTTTGCGTGTGCGTGAAACTAAATCAAGACCCTAATGCCATAGAAGAGACATAAAACTGTTATAGTATCCCATACCTTAAATATCCTAATAATTGCTGATGTGTCCTCTGAAATGTCTTGAGGAAAAATACTAACCTTAGAAATTTTATGGCATTTGATGCTCTTAATGAGGCAAGGGACATCATTTAATGAACTTTTTAGACGTGGGCTGCTGTACTGTAACTTTTAAATTAATCTGTATCCTTGCTGCTGCTGGAAGGATCAATCCCACTAATAGCAATTTGGTTTGGGTCCAGTTATCATTACAAGTAATCTTTCAGATAAAAATAATTTTAAAATTTGGAGTGTAGTCATATCTATCTTTGAATAGATAGTGTTGCTGTTTTTAATTAAGTTGGTACTATTTTATTTTTATTTAATTTCCACTTAAACCTATCAGTCATAACTAGAATGTACTGCATTCAGTAATTGTCTGGCCTTTCCTAAAAGATCTGAAAACTCAATTAAGTTTTAATTAGTGTGTAGAGTGCAGATTGTGGTGGGTGTGTTAATCTTATTTTTTTTTTTTGAGATTGAAAATAAATCTACTCTGACTTGCCTTATATAACCTCACGCTTCTGAATATCAGATGTGGAATACTGCTCTACAATTTAAATAAAAAAATCCCCATACTAAATCTCCATCATTGGGCTACATATGATTCAGAAAGCCCTGTGGATTCGTGCTGGTCAGATGAAAAGCTATGTTAAATAGGAAAATAACACTTTCCACCATAGTCTTGTTTAACATTCATCTTAGAAGTTTTACTACTTAAACAAAGAGATTAAGATGAGCTGAACTGAGCTGCCCTGTAATCCTAGGGCCCTGTGTTGCTGGTGTACCAGCTTCTACTCTCTGAAGGATGTGCAATGTAGTGATTTATATTCACATATGGAGTGCTATGGTTAACTGTATTGGGAATATGTGCTTCACTGACTGGCTAAAATATGGAGGTGTGGTGACCTTGCCACTGATGCATAGGAAAAAATATTTTAAAAATCGTAACTACATGCATTTTTCAGTGGGATTTTGAGTCTTTCCCTCACAGCCAACTCCCCCAGTTTATATACTGGTCATGATGTTCTATAGTATGGAATATCTTTTTAGCCAGTTTGAGTCAGTCATGCTCTGTCCCAGCTTTTTGTGCACCTACTTACTGGTAGAGTATGGGAAACTGAAAAGCCCTTGACTTAGCGTGAGAACTACTTAGCAACAGCCAAAACATCACAGCATTATCAACATTATTCTCATACTGAATCCAAAACACAGCACTGTACTGGCTGTTAAGAACTCCATCTCAGCTGAAACCAAAGGGAGGCTGCCAGCACTCAAAGGTGACACAGTGTAGTCCCACACTTCCCAAACAAGAAGAGTGAAGCAGTCTTGACGCTTTCCGTTGTCAGCCAACGAACAGCCACCTTTGCCAGACAGTCTTGTGGTCATGAAGCTACTTCCTTTTAACTGTGGTGAAGATAAGGAATGTTTAAGGGAAGTATCACACCATAATTTCAACCAAGAGCAATGTGGGAACAGTATTAAAGATTTACTGGGAAGGCACATGAGCTCTCTGTGTACGTCACAGTTTCTGTGCTGTTAATACTGTAGTTAGATTTTTATGTATTAGAGACATGTTAAGATTTTTATATATTACAAAAACCATAGAAATTGCTGCTAGGATGATCATGAGATGCTCAAAAGTGTAATTTTAATCACTGCTCCCTAGAGGTCCCAGCAGAGGTATTACCTGTTGAACACCTTTGTGAAAAAGCAAGAGTTGGGAAACAAGAAATGGTGACTGTTTACAAGGTGAGGGGTGAAATGTTGTATTAAGTGTATAAAAAAGCATTAATGATGTCTCTTCTGGATTAATGAGCTACATAAACAATTTTCACAGTCTGGAGGGGAAAGGAAGCATGATTGTGTGATGGAACAGCTAAAAGAAGGCAAGAATTAACAGGATCAAGAGCGCTGGAGAAACACAGGGGAAATGGGTGAAGAAAAAGCTAATCAGACAAAAAGAAAAGAGAAATTAGAAAAAAATCACTGAAAGGGACAAAATAGCTGGGCACAAATGAGCTAGAAAAACATGAATTTGTATGTGTGTGTGTATATATGTTTAATAATGCTGGAAAACATAAAGAAGTGGAAAGCAAGCATTGAAATTGTTTAATACCAAGAAGACTGTCAGATATGGCATGTTTAAATTAAAGTACTTGCTGAAAACAAGTGAAATTGTTCTAAAACTGAAGAGTGACTAAAATTTATGGGTTTTGGAAGGTCAACCATTTCCCAGTTTGTGAAAAGACCACAGAAGAGGTCTTGCATCCAGACATTAAAATCCATTCTGAATTTTGTTTGTGGTAATTCAAAGCTACATATTTATATTTAGCAGTAAGAGAGGAACTGGCTGGTTCTTAGAGTTACCATCTCAATATTGCTAAGCAAATGAAAATTTATTGATATCTTGGAAGCTATGTAGGGTTCATGATGTAATAAGAGAAGACATGTCTATGTTCATGGTGTAATAAGTAGAATATTAAGTAATCCAGCAACTAGGTCTAATATTAGTTTACAGATTCACTGATTAAGGCTAGGAAGGGAAGAATGCTGTTGCCATGGTGAAGTCTATATGATGAAGCACAAGAAGAACAAGCTAGTGAATAATTGATACATGTCTAAGATTAGAAATGATCATTTGCACTGTGTGCTTTGATGTTCATGCATGTGTTTTACTTTAAAAAGCTCAGAGAAACACATTAGCACAGGCTGTGACAGATCTTTGCATAAACTTTTGGGTAAAGTACCAATGGCTTATGTGTGGAAGAACACAGAAATGTACAGTTACTGCGTGCTAAGGTTCAAAATTTGGGCATAAGCCAAAATGTTCCAAAATGGAAAGCTGTTAGCATGGGATATATTTTGCCAGCCTGCATGTATTACTGTATTTCTTTAACACAGAACACAAATAAATAAGAATGTTTATCATAAAGTTCAGTAAGATAATTTGTAACTTTTTGCCTGTGTTATCTCCTTCTGGGTTAAGTCATACAATTTTAAAATCTTTAGTTCTGAAGTAATTTAGTAAGATATCCTAGGCCATCTTGAATTAAGTTAATTAGTTAGTTAGTTAGTTAGTTAGTTACAAGTCTTGGTAAAACTTTTAAAAAAAAAGTTTTTCCAAACAGATAAAAATTTTACTGTTGTTGCAAAGGTGTCTGAGTAAAGTAATGGAGAGCATTTTTCTGGGTTAAACCTGTAGATCTGCTAGAGCAAAGAACTGCAGGCATCATGCTTTTATGAACAGTTTTGCTTAATGAATGTGTGGTTTAGTTTTATAAATGTGTGATGGAAATCAGTGAACATGCACGATAGTTCTAAATACAGTCTATCTGCCCTGTAGCAAACTTCTCCTAAATTCCTTTTTAGTAATCTCAGTAGCAAGGACTATTTTTCCTTATTAGTTAGCCCCTTAAAGTAAATAAAATACATGAAGTTGGCTTGTGTAGGACTATCCTGAGTGTGAGTGTGTTGTTTTTTTTTTGTTTGCAAGCTGAATGAAGTTACTTGGGGGGGGAAATGACCAGTATGAATTAATCTTGATATAAATACTGCATTATTAATTTTTTTTTTCACTTTTTTGATGCCTCAAGTTTGCAGGGCATTTTATAGTAATCATTAAAGGAAACATCTGCATGTTCACTATTGTAAGTTAGGTTAATCTCTGGTTAAATTATAAGCAGGTTGTACCCATATACAAAAACTAGTTCAATAGCTACTGTGAAATAGTGATGGTAATTGTCAAAGGGTAGAATTGAGAGATACTTTAAAGAATTATGGCAAATGTCAGTTTCAGGTTCAATTTTAGTTCATTTGCTGCCTAGAATAACTAAGGAGTAGCATACAGCACATAAAAAAAAAGTTTGGATTGGTATTATATGATGAAGCACTTGATTTCTTTCATCAATTTATAAAGCTGCACAGGTTTCCTGTGCGTTTTTCTGTTGAAATTTAAACAATCTGGCACTAATGGTTGATTACAAAGGAATTGAGACATAAAAGCTACAAGGAGAGGGTTTGAATTTCTTGACCATAGTATGGATAGAGGATCATTGAGGTACATGATACATATAAAAGTTACCAGCTTTTTTTTTTTTTTTGTCAGCTGGTTTGTAGTATGCCTAAATATTCTTATTTTCCACAGACCAATGTATTTGAAGATTGTGGTTTCAGACTAGATTTTTGTTGCTTGTCCCAGAACTGAATCAAATCCATTGGTGTTTTATATATTGAATATTTTGTACAGACCAGTCATGGTCTGTGTAGAAGAAACTATTCCAGACTTGTATATTTTTCATACTTGTGTGCATACTTACCTGCATAGTGCTTTAAAAATGGATTTATACAGAGAACAGTCTGTGTCTGAAGCAACAATCCATGTAGATGTAATAATAATACTTTGTGAGGTCCTCTTCAAAAAGATCTTGATGTAGAATGGCTATGTTTCCTCCTGCATTCTTCAGTCAGTGTTATACTTGATATTGGAAAACATCCTTATTAATTGCAAAAAAAGGGTAGGATTTTCCAGGGCCTTTGAATGTCTTGGATAAACATGTCATTGGGGAATGTGAACTTGATAAATATACCTTTGAGAACAGACTGGTGAAGGTTACTTTTTGCAAGAAGGGAGTTCTAGCTAGGCAATTAAAATAGAAGTGAAAATGATACAGATCAGAAGCTAATAACTGTAATTATTCTCAAAATTGAAAAGCACTTATCTTTTAGCATGGCTTCATCATTAATGGGAGACTCTTCAGTGAATGGCAGCTGTTTTCTGGTCCTTGCCTTCCTGTTCATCCTTTTGAAATGAAAGTCTGAGGGCTGCAAAGGTTCCCCTCCAGATGTTGCAGCCAGCAATTCCTCATGTGCTGCAGCGAGCCGGGGTCACGGCGTTGGCAGCAGAGGTGCACTTAATGTGACCAGTCCCACCCTGTCCTGTGAGGCACTGCTGAATGGAGCTGATGTGGGCTGGGTTTTGAGGTCTGCTGCTCAGTTAAAATTACGTTTCAAAATTGCACACAATGACGGGAAGCTGTGTAATTCCATAAGCACTACGGACACCATTATTTTCCTTAATTAGCTCTTCAGAAGTTTCAGAGTAACATTTTGAAAAAAGCACTGAAGTATGTCTGGTTTTGTGTGCACAGCTCCAAGAAGGCAAAGGGGGTATCTTCTTTTAATAGATGAGTGAAGGGTTAGACCTGTATTTCTGCTGTTTTTCTATTAGATATTTCCATAGAACTTAGGTGTTTTTTACTATGCCTTATTTCCCATATAGGTTGCTAAGCATCAATAAATGAATTCTGTATATGTTATTGTCTGTGTTTTGCATACAGGGGAACATTATCACAGAAGTTGCATGCATTTGTTAATATTTGTTTCCATTGTTTCTTTATAAGTGGTGGTTTGGTTTGGGTTATTTTTCAGAAAAAGGTAGTACTGAGTATTGCAAACCACAGATATTCTCAAGTTTCTCTCTCAAAACTTGGAACTGTATCATGTAGTTTCCCCACCTTTTTATGATAGAACGGTAGACATTTATCAGGGGCTTTGCTGCCAGTGAGAAACAGGTCTGGATCTTCTGAGCACGGTGGAGAAGGGCAACACATTGAGGACTCACTATTAATACTTTTGAGAAAAGATTGTTTAGTCAAGATACATGTTCATCTCGTTTTGTTGGTGTGAGTTTTGAATAAGATATCGTCTGCTTCGTTCTGAAGCAGTTTGCTGGCAGCATGTTTAATAGTGGTTTATTGTACAACCAAAAAAAGCAATACTGATTGCAAATATAAAAGGCACCCTTACAGATATTTTCTGAATTGTTTAATTTTCCTAAATGAAGTAATTTTTACAAGAAACTTACAATTAAATGTCTCTTTTAAATTTATCTGTTGTTTTTGAAATCTTTATGATTCTGATTCTTGATTTCATTTTTGAGATTGCCATCTGTGTGACATCTAGAAAGTGCATTCACTAGAAGTATTACTCAGAGCACTTGTATTATCAGGTCTAGGCACGTGGAGTTTGGTTTTGTAATTCTTGTTTTGTCTCTTTTTTGGCTTTAAGTATTTTAATAAGTAGGTGGGCTGTAAACCGATTGGTATTACAACTAAAAGTGACTTATGCTATTTTTGTTAGCCTTTCTTAATTATTCACTCTGAAGGAGTGTACTTTTAAGTATAAAGACATAACAGATGGATTAGTCAATTCTAAGTCAAGGGGAGGCTTTGTTTGGTTGTTATTTATAGTTATTATTTGGTTTCTGCTCTTCTATATCTAAAATGCTAAGAAGTTACTTGAGATGGAAAAAGCAAAAAGTAATGCTGTGCTACAGAATTTACCTATTAGTTAGACAAAATGAAATTTAAACTAAAGAGATGCTTAATTTTATGACATGAAGGGAAAGTACTGGCTGAAGTGGGTGTTTTGTTTCTTTTCTTAAACTACTTAGCTGCTGACAAAATATTTGCAGATCCTGAAAGGGTCTCTGTGAAATAGGTTTCTCTTCTACAATTTTTGGTACCCATCTTTCAAGTTGTTCATGCTTGTGCTTCCAAGTAAAGCTGAAAAAGTTCAGGTCTTGATCCTGTTCAGGATGTTGTACAGACAGTGTAAGAGTTTTATCCAGAGTTTATTTACTGGAAGTTGCATGACCCATTGTCTGAGTCACTGAAGTTGCTTCCATATCTGATTAATCAAAACAGAGTGGGGAGGAAGTTCAGAAAAAGGAAAGTTATTTAATGAAATGCCATTTTAGAGATAGAATTTAATTAAAACTAGCAAAACAAAAGTAGTAGTTCCTATCTGAATACCATTGCTGCCAGCGACATCAAAGAAGACTAATAAAATAAAGATCAGATTTTTGTTCCAGTTAAAAATCTGAGGTTTTTAATAAGGGCAGTATTTTACATATTTTAGTCAAATGGACCTTCACTCTTGCTGTAGTCACCAAACCAACACCTGGTGCACCATTAGAGATGCTTGCAGTAGGAAGCCATTTAGTCGCAGGTAGAAAATTCCTTACCTTTTTGAGCAATTAAGTGCTTTCTTTTTACTGCTTTGAGGCCATGGGTTATGTGATCACTTTCACCAGAAGGGAATCAGGCCTGATGCTGGAAAATCAGATTCTGTCATCCTACAGTCTTCTCTGTCCCACTAGCTCTCTTGTATTGGCTGTGCTTAAGTTTTCCCAATGAAATTTAATGTGAAATAGAAGGAGGGTTGTGTTGTTTTGGTTTTTTTTGTTTTTTTGTTTGTTTGTTTGTTTGTTTAATCCTCTACCATAGAAGTTAGGACCCTTTTAGAATGCTGTCTGATTCGGTTCCTTTCACTTCTGAACTCCTTGGCAAATGCAAATTACTCAAGACTGACAGGCAGTTTTGAGGTGAAATGTATCTAGAACTGTTGGGTTTTGACATGTTCTTTTATGAAATACTTATGAGAGTTTAAAACTAGAATGGGATGGCATTTATTGATGCTAACTCTCAAACTATCAATATGGAGCTCTCCAGAGAGATGGCTTGGGACTGTCAGTGACCACAGTGGGGGAAAATAATGCAGGTACTGTCACTCTGCTGGTAATCAAGGATGATCCTAGCCTTCACTTTACAGTTTTTCATAGTTGAGGTGTCTATTTTTTATCACTCTGTCTTCTTTTCTATCAGTGAATTAAATAAATGTCTTTAGGATCACAGAACACTTTCTAGCAAACTGCCTTTGCTAATAGCAATCAGGTCGTACGGGTGCACAGTCTATCAGTAAGGTGAGCGTTTTCTCATGAATTAGGTAGAAGTTAAAGAAGCACGTCATCTTATGTGTGATTGGTAAGAAACAGTCTTCCAAGTTGAGCTCTAGAGACTGTGTAATAACACATCAGAGAATAGTGCCTTCCTGATGGTGTGTTTATCAATCTGTTCCACAGCATCTCCTCATTTAGTGTATTTACTAAATGAGTAGTTCATACTAAATAAGCATTTACTTGCTGTGTGAAACAACATAGTTACCTGAGAAATCTCCTGTAAGAGACAGTGTGTTGGGGTGAGAGGTGAAGTATAAATGAAGAGCAGCACCAGTTGTCTGTGAGAGCATGAGGGGAAAGCACCAGCGCTGGAGCTGCCTGCGCAGCGTGAGCTGGACCAGCAGAAATGCTCACACTGCCTTCCTGAGCTTTTTGCACCAGTTCAGAGCTGCAGGCTGCCCAGACCTGGCCAGGCCAAACCAGACACTCAGATGAGCACCTTATTTGGGTGGATGTGGGCAACTGGTAGAGCTCTGCTCCTTCCAGCCCCCAGACCAAAAGCTTTATGTTGTGTAGCTGCTGTGAAGCAAGCACAGATGTTCCTGGTGTGGCACTGCGCTCCATGGGCTGGCCGAGTGCATCCCTGTGGCTCAGAAGGCCTGCTTCTCCCCTCTGCATGAAATACTTGTAAAAAAGTGAAAAATGTAACTTCTATATGAACACAAGTGGTCAACATCCCCAGCTAAGCTTCTTATCTCTGTGGTACACTGTCGGTTCCTGGCTAAATAGAGAAAGACTTCGAATTTGTGGAGGCTGGGAAATTCGTTAACTGGAACAATTTTTTTTATAAACACAAAAGTGATAACTATTTTGTGTACCCAAAAAGTTTTTTGGTAGTTTTGTGGCGTTTTTAATTCGGGTTTTTTTAAATACACTGCTGTTTGACATACTGGTTTCATGGATTCTTTCACAGAATGTGTAATTATAAATCTTCAAAGTAATGTATTTTATCCTGTAATTATGCCTATTGTTAACCAGCATGAACTTAGTAAATCAATAGTTAATTTTATTCCTGAAATTGTCAAAAGTATCTTTAATGTTTCCCTTCAGTTTTTTTAAAAAATGCTACATCTTGATAGAAAGATACTAGTACTGAATCTTTCTCTGTAAGTATTCAACATATTGAGCTATTTAACCAGGAACATTTTTACAGGATTTTATTGTAAGTGAAGAGTTTTTCTGCATTCGATGGAAAGGGAAGATTAGTGCAAGAATAGCAAAGTATTTACATGATCCTTTGCACAGATTAACATGTTCTCTGCATGAATTATTTCTCTGAAGAATCATTATCATATTATAATCTCAGAACTAATTACCACTCGGAGTGAGAAATAGTTTGGCTGCTTTTTGTTTATTCTTCTATGTTGTTTGTTGCCTTCTTTTCTTAGAAAGTGACATTTCTCATGAAGAAAAGTGGTACTTCCCCTTGCACATCCCATTCCTATCTCTTTTTTCTCCTCTACCTTTATTTGCAAAATGTGACTGGTGCAGTTGCTGTTTTGGACCCCTCCCTTGGGGTTGCTAAGCAGAGGAATGTGTTTGCATAAGTAACCTGTTACTGAACAGGCTACTGCAGCCCTAATCAGCCACCTAATGACAGCCAAGACCTAAAGGAAATAACTCCTACCATTTACTGTTTGGATCCAGACCTTTTAAACATGGGAAAAAAATGAAGTGTTGAATTTGTTTTAAAATAACAAAACAGATAAAGAAATCTACCAGCGGAAACTAGTATAAAGCAAGAATATAAATGTCAGAACATAACTGTCAGAGTGGTAACTCCTGAAAATGGAAAATGCAAGTGCTCTATTGGGGTTTTTTTCAGTTTTGAATGTTTGGGGATGTGGATTCAGTTTGGGTCCACCTTTGGCTTCTTGGGCTAGTTAGTCAGTGACCTCAAATGAACTGCATAGATTTTGTGAGGTAGTTTCTAGTTTGTTCTGTGCAATAAATATTTGACTCTAATAATTCAGATCTTGACATTCCAAATCAAACTGATTTCTCCATCCCAGTTTAGTGGTATAATATAAATTACCCAAAGTAGAAGCATGTGTGTAAATATTTGAAATAGGGTAGTAATGCTTGCTGACAAATAGTACCACAGATTTGTTTGGTAAAAAGTTTATATGCACTTCTGCATGTTCTGGAGATTGTTATCAAATGGATCATTGTTTATTAGCACCATCTTAAAAGTTGATAAACATTGAAATATTAGGAGATAATCATGCGAAGCTGCATGTGGGAAAGAAGAGAAGCAGAGAGCAGAGAATGGATGGGTGGTGAGACAGTGGGTATGAATTTCAGGTGAGCAGACAGGATGCTGTGAAAACAAAACTAAGGAGCTACAAAAATGTAGAGTGGTTAAAGGTGTGAAGCTAAGAGGCAGTGAAAGGAGCAGGTTTGCAATAGCTGATGATATTTTTGAGAATAAATTTCTCCCTGTCGTTAAGATCAGTGAAGAAAAGCTCTTCTGTAGTTTTTTTGGGTTCTGGCCAGCTCTGGTTTAGCTGTGGAGAGATAAAGTAGTCAGTTACTCAACTGCTCTGCTGATGGAAGCAGACAGACATCTCTGTAAGATCTACTTGTGTACTCCCCTTCGCCTGAGGCTCTTCTCAGGTGGTGGTTCAAGGACTGTGAGATGGCCAGGCAGCAGGTCTTTGCCTCTTGCAGCACAGCCAGGCATAGGCTGCTTTCCTCTGTTCTCACACACTGAGGGGCCAGAAAGGACCAGGCAGCCCCAATAACTACCCTGGGTGGTTTTTCTTGGAAGCAGCTCTTAGCACCCATACCTCATCCAGCACCATGGGAACACATCCACCTCTCCATCTCAGCCCTCCTGCTTCCTCCTTCCTCTTCCTCTCTGCTCCCCAATGCAACTTCACATCTGTCTGCAAAGCTCTGAGCCGGCTTTGCGAAGCAGCTGCCAGGCTCGCTGAGCTAAGGGCCCTTGCTTCTGGAAATTATACCATCTGGCTGTGCACAGTGTATGGAGTTTATATTTAGATCACCTTGTATCTCGCATCTGGACTTTATTCTGTGTGCTTGATGAGACCTGGTTGGAGCACTTTCTTTTGTGGATGATATTCTGTATAACGTATGCCTTGTTCTCAGTAGCCACGGTGAATAATGTTCCATTAAAAAAGTTGTTCTTTCTGTAGAGCTGTTGTTTCTATTGCTGAGATCTGCATGGAAGGTGCCATTTATTATTGGTGATTGTCAGAAATACCAGGCACAGACAGGGCTTGTAAAGAACATTTTGCCCTTGAAACTAGATCAATTATAAATATCTGCAAAGATGTGCTAATGTATGACAGATCCAGCAATACTGAGTAATTTGATATTAAGCTATGTTGTGGTATATAGCTGAAGATTTTATGCATAGAACTGGGTTGTGCTGTAGGTTTCTGGTTGCCTTTCATGTATTTTTTTCTGTAAAGGAATCTTTGTCATAGCTTCGGGATCCAACAACTGACTTATTAATAGAGTGCACAAAGTACCATGCTGCCTGAAGGCCGACAGAGGGTGCTGGAGTGATGCTGCTCCTACCTTCACTCATTTTTTTTTTTTTTTAAATTTATTTATTTTTTTTTAATTGGTTTCTGGATAACAAGGCGCATTTTGACAAACCTTTTATTTGGGATGTCTTACTGTGCAGCTATAAAGTTACTGCTTTTTTCTTTTTGTAGATTTAATATCATAATTTTGACACTTCTAAAGATTATTGCATGTTATGAGGATTGTTTCAGGAATGCATTTTTAGCAATGATATTTACAAGAACAATGTGTACCTACTTAGGGCATTTTAAAATTTTCTTCACTGCTGAAAAAGATACAAATAAAAATTCTCCTTTTTCAGAAGAAAACGTTGGATGCAGTGCAAGTATCAATTATATATGTGCCTTGTGTACATGTATTATTGCATATATATTATATAATGAGGCTGATGTAGCAAACCACAGATCTTTGAAAGTCATGGTTTGGTGTAACTATTAGCTGAGTACAAATAGCATACTTACAGTGGAATTGTTCCAGGAGGATTAATAAAAAGTTAGATAGCATATGATGTATCACTGTGCAGCACTTTACAGTTAAACAAATTATTTCCATACTGTACTTTATTTCAGGTTCCTCATTTTTATCCTTGTTCGGGGTCTGGTTTTCCTCAGTTTGTAGAGGAGACTGTGCCCTTCATTTACTGGACTGAAAAGGTGATGGGTCTGCAAAGGGTTGTAATATTTGGCTTGAGACTGCTGGTTTCATGTTGTCCCTGTTCTTTGAAGTAATGTCCATGAAAGTCAGTAATTACACTGTATTACACAGAGTCTGGTATGGAAAGCTCTTCCTCCCTCTCCTCCTGACCATCCTCCTCCCCTAAAGTACAGGATACCAGAGACTTCAGGTTACCAGAGACTGAAAATTTGTCACAGGGATATGCAGAAGTAGGTCATTATTACTTCTAACGTGCAGTCTCTCCTTACTGCACAGATATGATGTATGATGTCTAAATCTGCTCTCTTGTATCACTGATGATGATAACCTGAAGTATTCCATGTAACTGGGATTTCCTTTTATGGTTTTAAAACTTGATAACCCATTTTTGTCCAAAAATCTTGTATGTCTCTGACAGCATCTCACAGGCATTGGCAGACTTCTCAGCAGGGAGATGAAAATAGGGTGGTTTCAGTAATCTGCCAGATCTACTGTCTGTCATTTCTTGTATTACAAAACAAAAAAGCATGTAAACAATGGAGCCTTATCTTTAAAATGCATCTAGAGTATAACATGGAAAAAATTCCCAAAACTGCAGAAATACTGAAGGAGCAGATCTGATCTGTGACTGCCCTGTATCTCTGAGTGACTTTACTCAGATGCCACAGTTTGATACTCTTAACATTCGGGAAACCTGATAAACATTATATAAGAGAATTATTCAGACTTAAAGTAGTGCTGCTTTAAGTGTGGACAGGGGTACTATCGTGTTTTTATAGACATCAGCTGCAAAGGGGTATCCAGAAGGATAAAGGCAGCGAAAAGAGAAATCAAGATGTATAACCCCTTTAATAATGCATGCTAAAGTGGCAAGGGTGGGGTTTGGGTTGTCAGGGGAAGGGTAGGGAGGGGAGCCAGGTTGTAGAATACCCCAGTATGAGATAGAGGACTACTCAGTATCATTTGTTAATATCAGCTCAGGAGATCTTTTAATTATATGCTCTGTCAAACATTTCATGGGGCTGAACGAGGGGGAGATGGACTGCCCTATTTGCTGCCCTGGATCTGGAGTATTCAGGTGGGGACACTGTTAAAGAGGCTGCTGTGACAGCACTGTGGCTGTCCAGAGAAGTGTGTCTCTGTCCTGGGAGGTATTCAATGTTTTGGTTGTTCAAGGCTCTGCGTAACTACACTTCAAGTTGGCAAATAAGGTGTCTTATGCATGTCATGGGTCTACATAGCATCGTCACTCCTTGAGCTCACAGAGGGTGTTCAAACTGCCTTCGCAGTAACAAGATTCAACTTGGATCTGGGAATTCCACATTATGGGCCTCTGTGCATACCCGTCATGGGATGTTGCTCACCCTCCAAAGTGTGGCATCTGCATCTGCTGCCAGTGCTTTTGCAGGTGGTAGTCTCAGCTTCAGAGCCTTTTTGGCAGCCAGATGCCTGTATTTGTACCAAACAGGAATACAATGTTTCCTGTTCTAATAGGTTCCTTGCAGCAAGACCCAAATAGAGAGCAAAGCACATTCCTACTTTCAGGACATTTTTTTTCTCCCCTAGGCACCGTTCTGTTTCCTTCTGCGTAAGGAATTACGCCGTAACTCAGTTTTAGCTGTTCCTTATAGCTTCTGACCAAAAATCTACCAAAAGAAAAGTCTAAAGTCTAGTTTATAGTTCATATTGTCAGTGTAAAGACAAGTTGGAATTTTTAAAAAATATGACATTTGTATATAATTTTTTTCTCGCTTGTTTTATGTCTCTATCCAAGAACATGAACTCCTGGTAAGAAAGCTTGCAATAATTCTTTTAATGGCATCTGTTATGAAATGTTTGGTAGATAAATACAAATTTTAACATCATGTTTTAAGACATGGATTTCTTTTAAACCTTTTGTTTAATCTGGGGGCAGTAATAGATCACATTGTCCAGGTGACTGAGGGTTGGCTGTTATTTTTCCTAGGTAGTTGTGATGGCTCACAAAGCAAAACAGTGATCTCCAGGAAGCAAGCAAGATAGCATCCAGACTGCTTGCAGTTAACCCATCTCTGCCTGAACCAGAAAACCATCTATGACAAGTACATTGCAGAATTAAAGCGTTAAGAAAGATCACTGCTGGAAACTGTTGCTTCAGGGAAAGGTAAGACTTTGCATTAATTATCCAGTTATTATGGATTTACATGAGATTCTTCTGGTAAGATTGATAGTAAATTCTAGATATTAATGCATTTCTTTATTGAATAGATTTGGCAACTATTCTAAAATTTTTGGTAAATAGTTAAAATTATTTTGCATAGGTGTGAAAGATACAAAACATGCAGATTGGAATTTGGAAGCTCTTGTATATGTAGTTCTTACCGAAAAAATGTGAGCATAAATGTAAATATTTGGCAATGACAAGTTTTGGGTTCTTATGGCCTGACTTTAAACATGCATTGCAAAGCTATATTAAGACCATCACATGTGACATGAGACTGTGCATACTTTACTATGGATATTTGTGGATTCTTTGTCTTAATGTTGTTGAAAGCTGCCAAGCCATTACCAGGAGCTGAAGAAACATGTGGCTTTTAACTAATCTGATACAGTACGAGTGTTTAGTTAAAGCCTTCCTGGGTCTGAAATTCCTTACAGCAAGGAGTTGGCTATATTTGTGAATGCTGATACATTGCTGGAAAACAGATGAACAAGAATTTTGCAAGTGTAATAATTAAAGGATATAAAATAGCTGCAATTGCTGCCATACATTTATATATCAAGGAGCCAGGGGAAAAATATATAGCAACATGAGTACATCATGTCCTCTTGAACAAAACAAAGCCTTTCTTTTCCTACTAGAAGGAAGGTTGTATTTGTTTTGAACTACTATTAGGCTGTATTTAGTCCTTCTGTAATAAAAATAAGATTTATTGGAGACAAATTAATTTTCAGTAAATTAATTTTCAGCTGTGTAATTGGCTATAAGCCACATCAGATTATATTGTTAGCAGAATTTCTCCTGGAGTGCTGGCTTCTATAGTGCTCCCAATTCTACTCCTATGGGGAGTGAAATATTTTCTTTTGCTTTTAAAGAGCAGTATTATAAAGACTCTTGACAGGGTCGTAGCCTTTTCAATCAAATAGTTATGTTATTTTCTTTATTGATTGCTTAAATACAGATATATATTTCTGTTTCAGTTTTCCTAGATTTTTGCGTGGTGGTTTTCAGTACATTGGGACAATTATTATAAATCCATTTATTATTTGGTGCTTATTTTATTTTGATATAGTGTGGTTTTTATCCAAGCCAGTACAGATCTGAACAAGTAAAAGGATACATTTATGCTGTAGAGCACAGAGATCTGTAAATGTCTGATGTGTATTCTGGACCTTTATGAGGAGATGGTGATTTTCATTGCCTAGTGATAAACTGTTGTGTACACCAGAGATGTTTATCTTACAGCTGACATGAAAAGGGCTACATTTGGCTGAGTCTGTAACTTCACTCTGGCTTGAGGTGGGGCTCTAGAACACATCTTCACAGCAGCATGTCCAGTTTTGACCTGGTGCATCGTTAGAACAAGAGGCAAACCTATGTCAGTCACTGAAGGGTGTAAGGGAGACATCTGCCTCTTGTAGAGCAGTGCGGCCCCAGGAGTCCAGAGCACAATCCCCATGCTCCAGACATGAGATTGAGCACGAATCATTGCACCAGGTGAGCCAGGAGGGAATGAGTGCTGCCTGATGACTCTGGTGTGGAAAAGTACAACTGTTGGAATAACAGGCTGCTAGGCTGGGAAATGCAGGAGCTGTTTCCTAGACTACCTTACAGCTGTAATTCTAAGACCTCCAGGCTTAAGGAAGCTCAGGAAGTACTAGATCTGATCACTTTGGGGTTGGTTTACCTGTTTTACTGTGCTTTCTATAAACTGCTTATAGTAATGTTTCTCCTTCATGAAGCAGTTAGAGAAGATACAGCCTCTCAGCAGTTAAGCTAATGGCTTCTGAGTGGAAATGGTATCTCATGGCAGCAGGCTTCCCACTCCAATGAATACAAATTTGACATATTAGCAGGTGTCTTGTAAGTGTCCTTGAACTCAGAGATGGAAATATGTGAATATGCAAACTTATTTGTGGGCTTTTATTTTCTAAAGGGAGGTGAGACCAAGTGGCATAATGAGCAATTGTGAAATTTCTTCTACAGTTTAGAAAAACTCCCAGGGAACTGAGGGACTGATTTAGTTCCATTTAAGTAGAGCAGTGTTGTTATTTTTTTTTTTAACCACACTAGTTGCATGTCAGAAAAATTAGCAGTACTGAAGTCTGATGAATGTGTGACCTATTATCTTCCCACAGATCTCCCAGGTTTTGGAGGATGACAGTGCTGGCCTTGACAAGAGAGTGCTAGAGAGAGGGGAGATCGTATCTGTTGCTACTCATAAATACAACTGCCTTATTTTCCCTTATTTATTTTCATGCTTCACCGTAAATTTATGCTATTTATCTTATTTAATCTGATGATATTTTAACAGTATATTTGTCCAGCTGTAGATTGAAGTCAATTAGTTCTGTGCCTTTGGCTTCTAGAAGTAACAAATGAAAACTCTGTATTTAGACCCAGCAAGGCATGTGACAGGCTATCTGGCAGTAATCTAGGAATGCAGTTAATCATGTGTAATTATGCACTTGGTTTGCTAGGCTAGAGTTTTAAAATTTTGCAAGGTGGAGACCTTATAGGACATAAAAGTTCAACCATTTTTTTTTTTTTTACTACTTTGACTTCATTCATCAGAGTTTGAAAAATTCTGTATCTTCACTCAGTTAATTGTGAAGCCTGTGTTACCTAGGAAGTTCCTAATTTTTACTTAAGTTCTGAAAGCAAGAATCAGTTTACTGAGTATCAGAGATAAGTGTAGATCCCAGCAGCTGTAGGTTCAGGAAGTTATTTCTCCATTTTGATTTCCCTTCTTGGAAGGCCTGGCTCTGTGGAAGATCCAATTCTCTAACCGCCTAAATGATGTACATCTATACATGGATTATAGTACTTAACAAGCTGGAGAATGGGATACTTAAACAGGTCTGACTGATACAGGAAAATAAATGAGAGCTAAATGTCCAAGAATTGAGATGGAACACAAACATAGCGGTAGTTCAAAAAAAGTAAAGCAAAGAAAAAAGGCCCCAGAGAATGAAGAACTAAAATTAGACTTGTTTTGTTATTTTTAGGCATTCCTGCTGGTTGCATAGAAATCACTGAACTTAAAAGGTCATGCTACCAATGCTCAGTACCTTTCAAGCATTCATTTTAATCTAGTGCAGAGATCCAAATGAAGGCTGACACTTGGAATTTGAGGGAGGCAATATAATTTTTTCCTAATTAAATATATCAATGTTCAAGCTTGAAATCTGTTCTGGGAAGACCAGCATCATGCATCATACTGAATCCAACAGTATTGATACTGACTTGAATCAGGTGATATTTTAGAGCTGATAAGCATTATTTAATATTGCCTAAGAGTGGATTTTGGTTTTCCTTTCATGTTAGGGAACTGTAATAGTTCAGGTAAGGAGTTTGTCGATATTAATTCCAGAAGAATTCTAAAGAATCTCTAGGACTATAAGATGTGTAAGTGCTCAAGTAATTTGGTTTTTGCTTTAGCTTTTTGGTTTCTTAAAAATAGTGGTGGGTGGGGAGGGGAATAAATAAATAAAAGAAAATATTTTCCTTGAAGAGTGTGCCTAGCAGGAAAGATTCCACAAAATAGGCAGCAATTCTTATTGCAACAGCAAATATATTAAAAAAAAAAAAAAACAAAAAAATCCCCACAAGATGAACAGCAAAATCACAGGCAGTATGCTGCTATTTCCAAAGTAAATATTTTACCAAACAGGTTTTTGATACAAGGAACAAGATGTGCAAGGAACAGGATGTGATACATATCCAGTACAACATTTTAAACACATTTTAAACATCCTGGCTTTTCCCTTGGTTATATTTAGATAAAGCTTAAATGGTTTCACTCAATGTTGTTTTGCTTAGATTAAAACAGACAACATTTTACCCATGTAGGTGGCTTATGTGTGGGCTTTTTGTAAGTATAAGCAATTTTTTCTCATGCATGTAGTAGAATAAGAAAAAGGCTTTCATCCTCCATTTCCCCCTACAGAGAGATGAGCTAAGAAGTCCAAAGGTGCAGATATACTACTTTTTCTTTCAGTGCTGATGTGCTATTTTGGAATATGTGTTGACCTAGTTTCTGTGTTTCCAGAAAGCAAGCTGAAAAATTCTAGCTTAGCCTGCAGACTTGGATTTATTTTTCAGTGTATTATTGTATGTACTTTCACAGAGATGTGCACACACACACACACACACAGACACATTGGTTA
The DNA here is from genome assembly GCF_963662255.1 of Cinclus cinclus. Classification (NCBI taxonomy): domain Eukaryota; kingdom Metazoa; phylum Chordata; class Aves; order Passeriformes; family Cinclidae; genus Cinclus; species Cinclus cinclus. Next base: position 50,495,663 of record NC_085047.1, read on the forward strand.
ATGTGGGGGTTGATGTACAATAGCAAATCAAGATTGCCAATTTTGGTACAATTTCAAACCACTCACAGCAGAAATCTGCTGCTAGATGCCTTCATTAAAAGGATTTGACAGAATGATATTTTCAATCTAATGGTGCCATTATTTAAAGTTATATCATAAGATAGAAAGTTTTCAGTTCTCAACTTAAATAAATTTGATAGCTAAATAGAGTCATCCAAAATTGCAGTGAAAAATGCTGTAAGAGTTTCATTATTGTATTTTTTACTATTTCCTCAGCATTTTCTTAGACACTGGAAGGTAAAACCCTTTGAATCATTTACTTTCACTCCATGCATCTCTTTATACTGCACTCTGACCATCAAAGAAAGTTCAGCCCATTAGTTCGCCATTCCCATATAAAATAATGATACCTAAAGCTTTGGAATTGTATGAACAAATTAAGAGAAAACAAGTAATGAGAGATGAAGCCCTACTCCGTCCTCTGCTTAGGACAGAAAACATTTATCAGTTTTGGCAACTCTGTGCTCACTTCTGAGCTTTCCCCAGCAGAGTAGCTCTGCTGGTAGAAGAAAATGGTTTTTAGTGTATTGTACTTCACTCACAATTGCTGTAGTGCAGAAGGTGTTGGTGTGGCATTCCTCTCATCTAACCTGTGTGAGAATTCAAAGGGTAAGCATCTGTAAGTCTCAGTAAAACGCTGCAGTTAAGGGGAAAACACAATTTCCCCTCTCCTCAGGCAGAGGATTTGAATTCTGCCTTGCAGAGATACATCCCTGTCTCTCTGTTAACTAGAGATGGGGTTTAGACTTTGTCTACTTAATCTTTGAATGTGTGCAGCTAGGTGTGGGAAATGCAGTCTTCTTTCTTTTTATATGCCACAGTGTCCTGATGTTCTGCAGGGAAAGGCAAGACAGTGTAAATGAGGCCTCAGAATATCATGAGTGGTAGGTCTGAATCTTCCTATGACTGACAGGCATCTTCTCTGGAAAATATTATGGCCTCCTTATGCTAGCTGTGGGTATGTTGTATTTTTCTAATACATTTGAATTACTACTTCTCTTCTTTAAATTTACATTGTATACCTTAAACACTATATACATATAGTATAGTATAGTAAAGGCTATATACATATATAGTACTTTTAAAATCCCTGTCTCTCAAATCTTTATTTATAGTTGATAATTGAGATGAGTTTTAGCTCTGCATGAGTCAATTCTACAGTTCAAAAGCTTTTTTGTATATTTTTTTAAGCATTTGGATGGTAAAATTTTCACTTGTTAAGTATCCTCAGCATTTCTACTATTTTGAAGGGTGTCTAAAATTGGTGAGTTATTAGTTAATAATCAAGTTAAATCAGTATAACAGCTTGATAGTCGTGTGTGAATTGCCTAGTTAACTGCTCATGGTAGAACAAAGCATGTTCTTAATGCTGTTACATGGAAGGTAAGTGGGCATAGATAGACAGGTTGCAAATAACAAAACTGTTCAGTAGTAACTTGAAGGAAAGCCAAGGGGCAATTTAAGTTTCTTCAGCTGGGCTGTCAGTGTGATGCTACAATATGGTGGTACCAAAATACTGTATCCAGTGCCTTAATATTTCTACTTAACAAACAGGTATGAATGCAGGAGAGAGTTTAAAAGAGAAGCGTGTGGGATTTTTGAAGGTCTGGAGAGGAAAAAGAAAAAAAAAACCAAACTTTTATATTGTGAGGCCTCTAGAGTTCAGTTACATAAATTTATAGAACAAAAATTTACACAAGGAGTTTCTCATAATCTACAAATTATTGTATTTTATAAAGCCATCCCAAAGCAAGTAATTTCTCAGCCTTATAAATAAAGGGACCTGCATGTTGAAGCTGGACTAGCTTCATATAGGCCCAGTTTTTCTCACAAGAAGGAAATACTAATATCAAAATAGATGAGTTGTCATATCTTCTGCCAAAGAAGGAGGGATAATCCTATGATTGTGGGACAGGCACTTCCAAAAGCTAATTTAACCCTTGCCACTATTCAGTATAGTTAATGGAGAAGCAAAGGTTATTCCAAGCCCTAAATCAATGGCTCTATCCAATGGGCTGTAAAACAGGTATGGGAGAATAGGCTCTCAGGCTGAAATTGGGCTTTAGGTGATTTAATTTATATGAGTCCCCAGTACTTTCAAAAAACCTGTCCTTAGGTAGCAGGAAAAACTCTGCAGCCTTCTGTATGCAGTTGGTCAAACCCTCGTTTACACTGTCTTCTTGGTTTTGGTGTTCCTGTGCTGTATTCCCCATGCAAGATGAGTCCTGCTTGTTAGACTAGAGAAACATGTCTGTAAATATAATTTCTGCTGAAGAAAGTACCCATTTCTCCATGTGCTGTGTAGGAACCAAAGGAATCTCTGGTTATTTAGGTCCCCTTGGACCCCTTATTATTTTGCACCCTCCCCAAAATTATTTATTACATTTGCACACTATGTCAAAAGAGCTGATTCCCTAATACTTGCTGTTAGGAGTCAAGACTTGTAAAGATAGCCCCCAAATAATTCTCTCCACCTAAGAAGGATAGAAATTATACTGCACCAGCAGTGCTAAGTGCCATGGGTATGTCTGACCCTTGCTGTGGTACTTTTTCACTCCCATACCTGTAATATGTTCTCAATGCAGACACTTAGCTAAATTTATAGTGCTAACATGACAGTAGTGCTTAACTACAGAAAGGTAAGGGTAGTGATTCCTAACACAAACCGATTGAAGGACTTGTTTTACTGACATAGGTCTCCCTGAAAAGAATTAGTTTCTACAGTATTACAACTTTTTATTATGATGTTTTCATAGTTGCAGAAGGCTTCAAGAATGTATTTGCCTGTTCTAGAGACTGGTAACAACTTGACTTCCCAGAGATAAGTCAAATTTTGGTGTTCTATGCTATCACAGACATTAGTTCTTCAAATTTCTCTTGAAACTGATCTGAAATGTCAGGAAATTACTGTATATCCAAGCTATATGTTTGAGTATGTTTGAATCTGGATTAATTTCAGGATGTAATCCTGAGTCTAAAATCCCTTAATTAATTAGCCAACAGTCCAGCTGAAAAATGTGTTGCTCCTCGATATTTGGCTGCCCATCTTTGTTTCAGCATTATAAAGCCTGGAGCTGAACTTGGAAGAAGCATGAAGATGATGGTGTTTCATGCACTTCCCTGGGCAGTGGAATGAATTACTGGAAAAGTTAGGTGGGAGTCTCACTAAGTTTTGGGAGTGTTTCAGGGTTTATCTCTCTTGGCAAGCTTTTTTTCTCTCTAACTAAGCTCTTAATTAACTTTGGGTGAAATAAATTCCCTGTTTGTGGAGCCCTTTATAAAGATAACAGTAGAAGACATTAAGGACTGGGGGGCGTTTCCTTTTCTTGACAGCGCTGATACTAGCATGGATTAAATGTTCACAGTCAGTGGGCAAGCAGTTGTCTCAAAATTTGTACTTGCTTCAGTGAGTGTCTGACTTGAACTAGGTTATTGCAGTTTCATTTTACACTAATGCTGTGATTTTCCTCAGTTGTTTTTTCATTTGTGTTGCTACTCAAAATAGGGTTGTGTTGTCTTAACTTAAAATGTACCAGTTGCACAGCTGACATTCAGAAAAGTAACTCTCCTGTTGTGTTGTTGCAAGAACGATCTTTGTTTCTGATTTCCATGGCGTACAACAGTAAGTGTGTACATATTTATATTTTCTGGTTTTGGTGTATGTCTGGAAAGCCTTGGGCCTGCAGCACTTTGAGCAGCACAGCCCCTAAGGGAGCACATTCTCTCTTAGCATTTTGACTGTATTTAGTAAAGGCAGTTGTGAAGGGGACACAACTACCCACTTCTTCTAATACTGTTTTGAATGCATTCACTGTTATTCTTGCAAATTAATTGTCAAATTAGTCTAAATTGCCATTATCTCAGGCCTATACAGAGTCACAAAGAATCCCATCCAAATTCTAAAACGTTTTTCTGATTTGTTCTTTTTCTGTTTGTATTAATTGTAACTGTGTCCACTGGATCTTAATATGAATGTTAATGGAGGAATTGAATAATCAATATACATATGTAAGGTACTAGACATGCTAAATATCTGTATATTTATAAATAAAATGCACAGGCACACTGCCTTAAATCTAGCATCGTCTCACAGGCTATATAAATTGTGTCATATTTATGGCAGGGTAACAGAATATGGTATTTTTCCTGTCCTATCTAGGAATAATGTTGCAGGTGTGATTTGGAAGTCATCTTGTCATGCTGCTGATTCTTCAAGAAGTTTGAGGAAAATAATCAGTAAAATTGGGAGTTTTAATGTCATTGTTTAAAATGGTGATGCTCTTTAACTAGTTAGGTTCTCAAACATCTCTAGCAAACAAGGTGGATGAAAGAGTACCTGAAAATATCTCTGGCTTCAAGTAAATGCGTACAGCATCTCTTGTTCTTCTTTTCACGTTTTGTGGTTTTTTTCTCTCTTTGTCAGTCTTTAAGCAGCTGGAATTTTTCACTTACCATAAAGCTTGATAAGGGTTCAGGCCCTGCTTGTGCTTGCCAGGCAGAGCTCACTGTTGCTCTGTGGCAGCACTGTGTTACTTGCCGTTGGCCACGGCTTCCTGTGGTTTGGAGACCCTGAGTTTCCTCACATCCTTTCCATTTCCCAATCCTTCTCACATGCGTACTGGTTGTCATGTTTTTATGTCTAAATATGGCAGGTGTGGGGGGGAGGGCAATTTAAATGTACCATTCAGGTAGCTTTTCCCTTCCTTGCTTTTTCTCTTTCTTGTTGTGACACTGTAAGAGAAGCCCTCTGTCTGCTTCTAAATCCACATTTATGAACCTAGTGTAGAGAAACTTTATCTCAGTGATTCTCATTTTGCCCAGGCAATGCTTTGCTTACTGCAGATGGGAGAAGGAAATGGGGCGAAGAGAGGCATGCAGAGAGAGGGAGTAAGTTGGTGCACAAAAAATGCTTATATTATAGCTGATGTGTCCTACTGTATTGCAGTGTTAGGTGCAATAAGAGGTCCTCATTAATACTGTTCAAATGCAAAATAAGTATTTATAAGAAAAGTACTGAAGTTTAATATTGTACAATATGGACAAATGTTCAGCTGTGGGATTTTTGTTTCTGTAACTGGAGGTTTTAAAGACAATTTACGCATGCTGCTTTATGATGCTGTAGCACTGTCACTGAGATTCTTGTATAATGCTGACTCCTCTAGCAAAATGTGAAACTCAGGTTGGGGTTGTGCATCAGTCAGACATTTAGAGTTGTCTGGGATGTGTTCTGGTGTTTCTAGAGCTCTGGCCTTAGGTGGAGTGCCTTAATTTTCATATTGATTGCTCTTGCACTTGAGATGGTGATCCTCTCTAAGAAGTATTTTCAAGTTCCATATATGGTGATATTTTTCCTCTGTATCTGTAACACTTTTTTTTTTTTACAGAAGCCAAAATGCTGTTACAATATCACACATATGTGCTAACAAAATTTATTTTATGTAGAATACTGAGCACTTACAAGTGGTTTTAAATAGAAGATTGTCTCTGTAACCTTCATATGCGTAGTTTCCTCACACTATTCACTTTCAACGTAGAAGGCAAGAGGAAAACCATCTGCCATGTTTATTCAGGACTAATAATACCTCATACTGAGTAAAATTCCCTCAGAGCCTCACGTCTTTCTCTTACCACTGTGCCCAGAGCATAGGCTTAATGTCCCAGATTGTAGTGGAATAATATCAAGCATGATTTTGTTATTGCAAGTGCAATATTGCAAGTGCATTGTGCAGATGCTGGCGAGTTCCACCCTCAGCCTTTGATGTTTGGAAGATGTCCAGCCACTGCCACTTGGGCAAAGCCACACGTGCTGGCAGCTCTGGGTTCACCTGCAGGGAGCCCTGTCAGCTATCTGGGTGCTTGTGCTGTGCCTCTTCACTCCACCCTGCCAGAAGATACCTGTTTCCTGGGTTTGCACAGCTTTTCTGGTGGAGAAGGATCAACTTTCGAGTCCTCATGAAAATAAGGCTGCAACAGCTGTCGTGTAATAGGAACATCAGCATGAAATTAAATTATTAAAAATGGACATTTGCTTATGAATCGTTCTGCCTATGAAATGCTGTGATTTTAATCAGCTTTCTGTTTTAACAGGGGACGAACACGTTACAGATCAAACAGTAAAGGACTATTAGTATCTTAGAATCAGATTACAGCTTTACCTATATATTTTGTTTGTTGTTAGCAGGCAAGAATATGACTTCAAATTAAAGGTGCTTATCTTCTCTCAGCTGAAGGACAATGCATTTGAAATACTCGGCCAATCTCTTCTCAATATTCATCTATTAAAATAAACATTCCAGCAGAGAAAGCAACTCTGTAAAAGCTCTGTTCTTTTCTTCATGTTTTACCAATTAGTATTTGATAATTTGAAGAATTGTCTAGGCTGAAAGCTTACTTCTCTTTTCTGTGAGTGTAATTCAATGTTATCTACCACAAGTTAAAAGAGTAAATGTAGTGCATGATATGATGAACATCTAATACTCTTATTTAGCTCCTCAAAGGTCAGGTGTAGCCTGGCAGCTAAATCCTATTTGCACTATTCTATGAGACAGTGTTTGCTACAGGGGAGAAATTAATGTGAACATAAAGTGATCTCTTTGCTTACTTTAAGACTGTGACCATGACTGATTATTTGCTGACCTTTTCCTCTTATACTCACTTCTGAAACATGATGCTTGACTGAAGACAGATTTTTTGGATGCTAAGGCTGTCCATACTCTGCTTCTAACAGCATTAAACCGAAATAAAGAGGTTAATTGAAGCAAGGAACATCAGATGTTCACATCCTATGGATTAAGACAACCAGGATATTCCAGAAAATTAAACAAATACTTTTTTGAGCAACAGTTGGAGGATTTGAACAGCTGTATATTTTCCTCATTCCTAATTTTTGGTACTCTGTTTTCTCTCCTTTTGTTGTTTAGCTTTTCTATTTGAAATGCAAAGCAAAAGAAGTTAGAGACTTCATGGCATAGATAAATTTTGAGGTCTGTGACTGTTCTGCTACAGGGTGTAGCAGGACTGTGCAGGGTGTGAGACCTGGGTAATAAGTGCTTACAGGGAATAAAAAGAACAAGATTGGTTTGCTGAATTTGTGTGTACTTTTTAACAGTCTTCTCGGCAGGCAGGTGCCCAGGAATATTCAACTTGATTGGTAACAACTTCATTTCTTTAAATATCTGACCCGTGTAAAATGCACTCAAATTAATTAAGTAGCCTGAGCATTTCCTTTATAACCTTATTTTTACAAATATGTTAAAGGTTAACAACGTTTTCTAGCCTGGCAGTCACTAAAAGAAACAATTCATATATCCCTGTCCTGGATTCCTACTCTTGTCTTTTTGTCCTTTGTGGCAGTATGACTACAAATAAATAAATAAGCAAAAGGTAACCTAGGTTTGTGCCATAGCTTGCTGTGCAACATCACAAAATGGGTGATAATGCAACAAGGAGGAAGCTCCATGGGCCACAGGCAAGAAGGATGAGGTTTGGTTGATTAAACTGTGCTGGTTTAAAATGTTAGTAAAGCTCAAAGTTTCCCTCAATGCCTTTGCAGTTCCTCCAACATATATGGCTTAGAGGCCTTGCCCTCCCTTGAGGTACCATTCTATTCTGGTGTGTGTGGTGTGGTGGGAAGGGCATGAATCCATGTACCCTGATACCAGTTACTTTACCAAACCAGACAGGAACTCTTTGCAGAGTTGGTTTTCCTTTTCCATAGTACACATTTTCTGAGTCAGCCTGCACAAGGTGACACACAGAGAGCACTTTTTTAAAAAAACCTTTTCTTGCTTCTGCTGTTGATAAGCACAAATATTTCCTCAGCTGAAAAGGAGAGTGGCAGCTCTAATGCAGTCATAATAACAACTGACTTACTGCACATGAAATGTAACAGGATCTGCTGCTGTATTATTTTTTAAATGCAAATGTAATTTCCTCTGTGAGAATTTTTAAAATTATTTTTTGGGCCAGGCTAATTTTGTAACTTCCAGTCCGTATTTCTGCAGTACAGAGTACCATCCCAACAGAAATCAGTCAGCTACCTTCAGCACTTACTTAGGGAACTTCAGTCAAAATAATTAGTAATAGAAACTGCAGACACTACAACTGGGTAATTTCTGGAGGCCAAGGGTAAGATGTTCTGATTTAGCCTTTAACTGTAATGGATAAACCAAATGGTTATTATACTGATCTTTTAAAATCATAAGAAAGTACTGAACTACACCAAACCTACCAGGGTAATCTGAAGCCTTATAAACCCTTTACAGCCTGAAAATTATGATTAGCCGAATTATGATTTCTGGTATTTGTATTTCATAATTTGAGAACTTTCATGATTCAGTTCTGAATGTAACACTGTGGTTACTTTCTTGTAGTAATGTCTTCTGAAGGATCTTGTGTAAACCTTTGACAGGATAAATAATAGAATTAAGCTACTAAAATGACACTTAGGCATCTCATTCTCAATAACTTTGAGACACCACTAGAATTCTCAGTTTATGTTTTACCACTGCATATTCCTTTGCTTTACCTACTTAGGATTTTCAGTTTTCAGAAAAAATGTTTGCCTTTTTCTGAATGCATTTACAAGTACATGTTCTAGAGTAGATCCTATAAAAGGCAATTTGAAAGTTCCTCAGGATTAAACTATTCTTAGATTCCAGTGTACTCTGACTGGATCAGGGGTTTGTGTCCTTGACAGATTTTCTCCATCTGAAAGAGTATGACCACTACACAAATTTCAGTGTCTTAGCAGCAATTTCTCCTGTAGGAAATGTTCCACTTGGCATGAATATTCATAGGGCTGGAGAAGGTAAGACTGTATGGTGCAGCAGTTGTATCACTCAGTGAGAATATGGGACACTCACTCTCAAGTCATTCTGCTCTTCTAATGAATGTTTCATTATTTATATGTGTTAGAGATTTTTTAAGGAGGAAAAGTTTAGAGCTGTTTTCATAATATCCTGTAGCCTGGGGCTTAGATCACTTACTGAAGATGTTGAAATTTTATTTAAAGCTTCCTTCAAAATTCAGTTTATGGCTCCTCAAAAGTTAATTCTTGTATTTTTTATTTCTCAGTCTTCACACCTGGTTCAAGTATATTTATTTGCTCAGATTTAAGCATTTTCTGTTGTTTTGAAAAGCATTTGATAAATTTACTTTGGTTTAATTGGGCTATTAGGAATGGATTAAATATTTTTATGCTGATTCAGCCAAAGCTGAAAAAACAAATTGAGGTGGAAGAGAAGAGGAAGCAAGGAAAACTTCTTGGACCTATTTTTTGTGTTTTTTTTAATTAACTGGGAAAAACAGGATGAGATCCAGAGATGATACTGGTTTGAAGGACATTAAGTATTTTGGTCATGAATTATGCATTCCAGCGTGTAGGGAAAGTTTAAAATGTCACTGAGCAATTTAGACACAATTCCCTTTGGTTATAACCTAATTCTCACTACCTAACCTCTTTTGGAATCCAGTGGAGTTTTCAAAAGCTTATTTCCACATGTAAAAAGAGTTCATGATCCCTAGAATACTCAGCAAGATCAGAAATAGTCAGTTTTTTGTCTACATGTAATGTTTATTTGGTTTAAATGATCATTTTTTTATGAATGCAGCATATGATTTCTGTGTCCAATGTATTTAAAATTGGATCCTTCCATTCATAATTTCAACTTTCATCCCAATGCAATATAATTCCCAGAGGAACAAGACAGAATCTAGCAGACTGTTTGCATTCTTCCACATTTCTAACACAATGAAACACTTTAGAAGGTACACACTTTATATTTATATATATATTTTTCCCTCTTCCCTTCCAGATGCATGTAGATGAACGATTTACTTTTCTCAGCCATAAAATTACAAAAGGCTGTAATGAACTTCACACAAAAAACTACATTTGGAACAGCCAACCTTGTGATCATTATACCAATCATATAGTGTACCCTATTTTTAGGAAAGTAATGAAAGCATTTGTTGTTTAATTGCTTTAAAAAAAAGTTAAAAAATCAAGTTCTATCTTCAGGTGTTTAAATCACTTTTCCTTAGGTGTCCACAGTTGAAACATTACCTACTCTCCCTTTGAATTACCACTCTGCTTATTCACTTTGCCATATTATGTGCTGGTTTTTTTAACACCAAAATGCATGTCAGAAGATTTGTTAGTTTTAATTTACTAATTCATTTTTCCTCATTTATGGTAGAATTCAATAAGAAAATTAGCTGGTTCATAGAAAATGTTTTAATGTGTCTTCTTTCTGAACATTTGAGAAAGGAAATCACATCCTTGGGGGGCTCAAAAGATTTCATTGGGATAACTGGAACAAAACAAGAAAAGTACCTGGAGTTTTATTTAAATGGAGAATTTACAGATCATCTTTCTTATACCTGTATTTAAATGTCTTATTTTTACTAGTCAGCAGTTACATAGAGAAATTAGTCACACTATCACATCTTTGATTTCTTCAGTAGGAAATAACCTTATTGCTCCTTGAGGAAAGAAACCCCAAACTGATATATGTGGCCATAAAACCCTTTGTGATTTGACCTGTTTCTCAACCTTCAAAATGTAACTTTGTGAAACAACAGGACTAAAAACCCAAACATACAGTTTGGGTAGTGCCTTTCCCCAGACAGCTCCCTAGGCTGGCATCTGGAGTTTGGTTGGTTGTTTGGTTGCTGTTTTGTCATTGTTTGTTTTGTGTGTGGTTTTTTGTTTGTTTGTGGGTTGAGTTTTTGGGTTTTGGTTTGTTTTTCTCTCTCACTGTTTTCTTTTTGTAAGGTTAAGCAGCACCTGTTTAACTTGCCAAGTTAATGAACTATTAATGAACTGATGTGAGAAATGCCGTGGGTATAATATAAATCATACTAGCCCTAGACAGTGCTTGATATTAAATTGTATCTTCCACTTTGCAGAGATTGTGCTGCTGAGCTCAGGTCTGCTGAACTTCCTAATTACCTGAAAACTTCCAAACAAATTATTTCAGCCTGCCTCCTCCCTATGCTGTTTCACTGATGCAAGGAGGGGCGATGCAGTAACTCTACACCTGTCCCAGCACACGCCTCTCAACCTGCTCAGCTTCCCCAGCGAGTGAGTTGAGCATGAGAACATCCGAGATTGCTCGGTCTGTACCTGCTGGTCCCGACACTGCTGGGTGTTGGGGCTGGCTTTGTGCTGGGGCGGCTTTAACGCTCCGGGCTCCATCATGGCACTCGATGACAGCAGTTTGTACTCCAGGACTAAGAGTAAACTTAATCCCCACCAGACTCATTATAAATCAACAAGACGGAGAAGCCTGCCGCCAGACATCCTGCTAGAGAATGATTTTGAAGGAAAGTTCCAAAAAAATGTTAGGAATATAGATCCTATACACCCAAGGCGCACTAAGAAAAGACCTTCCATATTTTCAGGTAGGAAATGCTATTTCAGTAGTGTGTTAGTGCAGTATCTTTTAACCTTTTTGGTGAAAGAACAATTCAGCAGTGGATTGCAGTCAGAACTTAACTCTGTTTTAAAACAGATTTCATGCATAGATTTAATCAAGTGCCATTTGTGTTAAATTATGTCAGTCAGTAGAGCTAAAATTACGGAACCAAAAAGAGACTTCATGCTTTTGATTTCATGTTGCTTGCTTGAGGGTTTTTGGTTTTATTTTTGTTTTTTTTTTCTCTAATACTTAGCATTTAAAGAAAGCCACTTGTTTCTCCAGAGCTTTAAACTGCATTTTGCTTAACCCCACTTACAAGTAATACAGACAACAGTAGCAGTGTAAGAATCTCTCTTGCTGTGTCTCATTGCTTTTCTGGAGGAGAGTGGTTTGGGGAGTTCTTCAGTCTTTTTTGTGTGTGTAGCCAGAAATTAACATCACTAAATAATCAAATGCATGCTTTAAATTCCTGGTTTGAACTGGAGCCTATAATGTCAGGAGTTAATAATTTAGTTTAACTCCGTAGTTGTTAAGAAGTAGGACCAAGGTGTGAGCGGATTTCAGCCAAAATAATGGCAAGTCTGGACTATTTTGTTATGTTGTGCTTTTGAAGAATTTTAAATGTGGCCTAAAAATAGGCAACAGATTACTACAAGGACAAAGGATTTGTTGGTAAACATTCAGGTCATCATTATGAGAAGGACTGAAAAGGTTCTAGGGGAAAAATCAATACCATTCATACCTGCTGAAACTGAAAATGTGTTTCTGTGAGGTGATCAGAGGAAATGAAATCCTTTATAGAAACAAAACGTCCTTAAATTAAAGTATGTCCCTTTCTAGACGAAAATCAAGATTTTCACATTTCTGGGGGAATTAGTGCAGTTGTACATATTTTAGAAGATTTGTGAAGTATATAAAATTATTTAAATTTTATATTCCTTAGGGACAGCTAAGCTTACATGGGTACCTTTTCAAGAGCTGAAGCACTGGTGAAGGAATGGGAGGAGTACAATGTTAAAAGACAACACAGGGCAGCAGCAGCAGCAGCATTGTTTTTGTGGGAATTAGATCCTCTGAACCTTTGTTAAGGTAGCTGAAATATTTCAACACTTCAGGAAATAAAGCTTTTTTCCTCCTTCCTATTCTACTTTTCTTGGTTAAATAAAATGTGAAAAAGCCTTAGCAGATCTCGAGTTACATGACTCAGACATGCCCAAGGCTCCTGGGCTTCCCAGTACCTGAACTAGCTCTTCCTAAGGTGATGTGGTCTGTTGGTGCCTCTCAAATCATGTTGTATTGGACAGGATAGACCCTCTGTATCTCACCTGACTTTGTATCTTATCTTTATTTCAGTTGCCACTTTTTATGCTTTTCTGCTTCTTAATTACTCTGTTTTTCTGGGTATTTTGCTCCTGTAACTTTTCAGGTTTTTTCCTGTACATCAACATTTTTGTTAGGAAACAAACATATTTAATATGTTTTTGGCCTTGTGTTTGGTCTTTGAAACCCATACTCTGTTGTGCTTAACCAGATTTCACCTTTATTCTGTAATTAATTTTTTTTAATGCAGTTCTTTCTCTTTGCTCTTTTTCCACCCTTCCAAATTACCACATTAGCAGTAGTACTCCATTCTTTGTGATGTGTCAGACATGAGCACTTTAATGTCGTTTGTGTTTCTGGAACACTGCCATTATGCTTATGAAATCCACTGCAGATGTGTTACTGTACACTCAAGGGCACTTAACTCAAAGGTAATGCAAATTGATTCCTATAAGCAACTGATGGAGCATGATGGAAAGATGGGTGTAGCCTTTCATTTGGTAGGTCAGCAATATACATGAGAGGTTTTACTTGATTTGCTTTTGAAAACAGGTTAACAAAGTACACTTGAAGTCCTCTAGACCATTGTCTTTCACGCATTAAATGTAGGTTAGAGTGGAGAAAGAGCTGTATCATAGAAACAGGGAATGGTCTGGGTTGGAAGGGTCTTCTAAAATCCATGTAGGACAGCTTGCCTACTGTGAGCAAGGACTTGTTCCACTATTATCAGGTTGCTCAAGGCCCTGTCCAACCATAGATAGATAGATAGATAGATAGATATTAAATGTAAATATAAATAAATTTACAGGCTTGCTCTGCAGTCTTTTGGATGAATGAAGAATTTGAAGAATGTGGTAATTCCTATTTTCTTGTTTCAGCCTAGTCACCTATTAAAATAAATATTTAAAATCTATGTCATATTGACTCTTCCACATTCTTCTAAGCCCTGCTTAGTACGATTTAGTATTTCTGCTTAGTCTTTTATAAAGCTGTTAGCCGGTCTTGCATTTAGAACATTGTTTCAATTTAGGCTGAAGTCATGGACTTGTTGTTTTCTTCTCTTTTATTCTAGGTTACAGAGGTTAGTCATTGATGTATGCCTAGGCAGTGATATCCAGCCAATGGTATCGTTGGGTTATTATATTCACCCCTGTATGGCAAGGGGAAGACAGAAGCTGTGTGCTGAGAAACTGTGGCATTGCCCAAGGGATGCACTGCACAGAGACACCTTTCTCTTCTTTTACAAAGCACTTAATTTCTTCTTTTTCTTTAAATTTGAAATGTTTAGATCTGCCATATATGTCAGGACTTGGTTATTATCAACTACTATTTATATATAGATTTTGATTTTTACTGTTACATGGTTATGCTTTTTTAAAAAAATAGACACAGACACGAGGGAGTGTAGTCAACATTACAGGGCCATTTATTGCCAGTAGAGAGTTTCATCACCTTAATTAGTGGAGTTTGTACAGATCTGCTGATATGCTCTCAGTTCAGCATACTCTCATGGCCATGACTGAACCTCGCTCTGGCAGGACCATGCAAAAATGAGCAATGTTTTGTCTTAACTTGGACATAAACCCCTCACTTGTTAAAGAGAGAAGAAAGAATGGTATTAAGACAGAGTGGGCAATGAAGGGACCTTAGGAGACCATGTCTTGACAGAGCTACCTAGGAAAAGTAAATTGAACTAACTGAAGCAGCATAAAATTAAAATGGATTAGCTAAACATCATTAAATGTCTATGCTAACTTATGTTCAAAAACACAATAGCCTGAAGAAAATAAGTCTGTATTTTTTTTATTTAAATCTGGAGAAGTGAAGGGTGGGTTTTTTCTCTGATTTTTTTTTGAACAAAAGTCACCAGTGTTGAGTTTTCTCTTTATGCATGGAAAATACACAAGATTTTGGCTGGGAATGTTATTTTTTTTCTGTAGAAAACAGAATAAGACAGAAATTGTGAAGGTCAAAGTGCTAAAAAAAATATAATTGTCCAGTTCTACTTGGAAGCGATTTGTATCAGCTAGGGATGTTTGTTTAACTAAGTGCCATTAAAAGTCCACTTATACTACTGTTATTAGTATCTTGTAGGCTTTTTTTTTTCTTCTTCATCCCTTGCTTGTGTAGGTATTCCATATTATTGTTGAATGATGCTTGCTCACTGATGTCAGTTTTGAAGCATGGAAGGTGAGAAAAATGTTTAGGATTTTCTGCCTCTCCCAGGACCAGGCATGCCTCCATTTCATGGCTGTATGTCTGTGCCTCAGGTGTTGTCTTCCCAGCCAAAATAAGCCCTGTGTATTCTGTGGGCCAGCACATGCTTGCTACTGTGGTAAAAGCAGTGTGGTGCTGCTCTGACTGAGTTAGTGTAGCAAAGGTCACTGGTTAACAGTACATTGCAGGGCTACTCAAAGTTAGAATGTAGGTTGCTAGTCTGTGATTTGACAACTGAATAGCTAGTATTTTTTAACAAATTCACTGCTTTTTTGTTTTGTTTTGTTTTCCAGTGAAAATATTGTCACAGTTAGAAGTCCTGCGGTACTCTCTCAAAGCATTTCTGGAGTTCAAACCAGCATACAGTCTAGCAAAGTCACTTTCTAAAATAAGTAAGTTGAGTTGACACCATGTTTGCATGTAAATTGTAATAAAGAAAAATAGTGAAAGAAAGAAAGAGTTTTATATATATGAAAAATTCAAGTTGTTCAACAGTGACGTGAATAAATTATTTAATTTCCCATGAGTCGTGCAGCTAAGACAGCCGGTATGTATGACTTACTTTTTACTTTTGACTGGCTGTGTTAATTGGGAAAGACTTGCCAAAATCTAATTACTTTTAATAAGGATGCTTAAAGTCATGGGTACAGTATGTGTCTTGATTCAAATGAGTAATAATGATCTGTGTTCAGTATTTTAATTTGGTGAAGATTTGAATATCCTACCTCCTCTGTGAATAAATTGTACTGCATGGCAATAATGTATGCTTGTGATCTGCATATGATAATTGCTGTTCACTTATGGTACCCCTACTGACATTTGGGAGATTGGCTTGTGTTAGTGCTGCATTTTATAAGAAGTAGAAGGAAGAAGGAAGGGAAGACGAGTCTGACTTGTCCCGAAGTTTTTCTCCTCCTTGTCTTACTTGAAAACATTGGCTTGGTTTCCCACTAATTACCCACTGTTACCAAGACCTTCTGTTGACTGAAAATTCAGGAGGAGGGAGGAGTAGCATTTTTTGTTATTTGTTGTTGGTATTGTAAGCTGGCATTAGTTCTGCCGTAATGTTTTTTATTGAGCCTTATGCTAAGATATGCCATTGGTGCATTGCTGATTGTGTGTCCACCCATTGATCTGGGTGAGTGGCCACTGCTTCATTAACAGAAACTGTATTACTGATATTATCTTGCTTTGATCTGTCCCTCTGCAATTTTGTGGTCTCATACATATTTATATATATGTTACTTAATACACTCTTCAGCATTTTAGCTCGTGCATAATTCTATTAAAGTGACATTTTCTTTAGGAAGGATGGGTTGATGATTCAGAGAAAAGCTCTGGATTTCTCATGAAGTCTGATGTAATAGATGTGTCTTGTCAGACTTGTTTTCTTCTTGGGTTCAGTGGCATTTTATGGAGTGGGGCAAATGATTTCCAAATGATCTTGTAAGCAAGTGATGAAAATGATGCCTCATCTTTAAGTTATATTTAGGACTCAAATGAGATTCTCTATGTCCATTGGAGAGTAACTTGAACATGGAAATGAGAGAGAAGGTGGGGAGGAAGTTGCGGTTAAGATAAGGAAAGCTTCTTCTGCTATTATGGCTTGGATTTTTGTGTTTTGATTTATTGTTTGTTTATTTCAAAAACTGTCTCGTCTCCTAGACTTAAATTGCCACCATCAGTTGTTACAGATGTTAAGACTCTTTCTTGAAAGCAAAGACTCCAGTGTTCAAGTGAATGAATCCCGTTGTATTACACAGTAATACGTCTCAAATCTTAAATGTCTAAGGATTTGAAGACTTCATTTGTGCTGACAGACCTTGTGAAACCTCTCTGTTTCAAGGAAAAAAAATGTCTGTAGTTATGCAATGTATATTGTTTGTGACACAATCCTGTGGCTCCTCTTACAAGGACCTGTTGTGTAGTGGGCTTTTTATTTATTTAGTTGGCTTAGAACTTCCTGAGGGTATTGATGTGACTTTCTGTGAGGTTTTGCTCTGTGCCTTTGGAGTTACTATTACATGTTGGCTGTAACGGCAACATGCTTTCGTTGCAGAATGTGATGGCGATTATCTATACGGTTATTATCTGTATGCTTAATTTGTTGTGAATTATCTGCCATCAGAGTAAATATTTTCTGGGGTAATTCATGCTGCAAACAATATTATGCTGGCACAATAATTTTTAAACCTAATCTTAAGTCTGTGTTTTGGTAAGGAGAGGGACAGTTCACAAGTGCCATCTTTCCAACTGTATTATCATTTGTCCTGTATTCCCTACTTTGTTTAGGATCTTTGAAGTAAACAGTCTCTTGCTGGCCTGTCCTCCCCTGTTCTTATGCAAATCAGAGAAATCTCTCTTTAGCAAAGTTGCTCCATTTCTTCTGCATTTTGCCTGGATAACTCTCCTAGCAATTCTCAGACCCAGTTCAGAAGTTGGCAAGAGCTGAGGAATCGAGAGGGAACTGGATTTGCCACTAGAATTTAGATAATGGGTTTTTTTTGTGTACACTCATAGGCTGCTTCATGGCACCTAGCCTCATGGCCAGAGAAAAGCCCCAGGGCTTAACGTAGGCATGGCACTCATGGGCCTACATAGTTGAATCACCAGTCTGTCCAGCAAGACATAACTTTAATTACCATAAAGGTCATTAAAACTCAGCACCAGTTTGTTCAGTGTGTCACAGTGAAGTACTTCTGATAAGACTTGTTTAGATTTATCATCAACAGTTACGACTCCTCTATAGAGAATCATTCAAGTATTAAATTTCCACTAGATGCTGAGGCTCTGTTCCGAATCAAAAAGTCTAATCTGCAGCAGAGGTTTTACCGTTACACAAAGATGCCAGGGTGAAAGAAAGATGACAAGAAAAACAGAATACCAGAGACTAAATTAGGCTCACAAGATGGAATTTCAGGGTCTGAAATGTAATTTTCTGCCCAGTGAATTGAGAGTAAACAAAACATGTACAAGTCCAATTTTAAATCTGTTCTGGAACTAGAAAATCAGCAGTTCTCCCTTCAGAAGCTAGTAATAATGTAATTTAAGTTTAGATTTGTCATACTAAATGTTGTTGCACTCTTGCTTATGAGTAGTGTCACAGTTTGTCCTTTATCTGGTTTCAGGGTTAAGAATGCTTCTGCATAATCTTTCTTCCCACTTGAAAGCCCATCCTGAAAGAGGTCCCAGTGACTGGGTAAACTTCCCTCATCAGCAAGGACAATGATGTTGATGGAGATGGAAAAGGCCCAGGTAGTCAATGCTGCCTTTGCCTCAGTCTTTACCTTCAGGAGATCTTCAGGAATCCGAGGGAGCAGAGACCAGGCTTTGCCCTTGGTACAGGGATAGCAGGTTGGGGAACATTTGAAACAAGCTGGACATCCATGGGACCTGACAGGGTGCAACCCCAGTGCTGAGGGAGCTGGCTGGTATCAGGATCTGACCAGTCCTGAGAGTTTTTGAAATGTCATGGCTACTGGGGAAGGTTCCTGAGGACTGAACAAGACCAAATGTGACTCCTTTCTCCCAGAAGGGCAAGAAGGAGGATCTGGGAGCTGCTGGCTGGTAATCCTCACCATAATCCCTGGGAAAGTGATGGGGCAAATAATCCTATAATCCATTTCCAAACATAAGAAAAGCAGATGACTGGCAGCAGTCAGCATGTCGGTATGAAGGAGAAGTGATACTTTACGAGCTCGATAGCCTTCTAAAACAATAGACATCTTGGTGGATGATGGAAGATCAGAGGACACTGTTTCAACTTTAGGAAGGCTTTAGTCAGTATCTCCTTGAACATCATCATAGTGCACGATGATGAAATACCAACTCGATGAATGAACAGTGGGGTGAGTGGAAGGCTGAGCTGCCAGATTGACTGCATGGTGATTGGCAGCACAAAGGCTCACAGGAGCTCAGTTGCTAACAGTGTAGCCCAGGGGCTGGTACTGAGGCCAAGACTTAACAGGAATCTCATGAAGCTCAGTGAAAGGAAAAGTCAAGTTAATACAATTTTAACACAGTTTTGTTCAATATTTCCCCTACTATTTCTACAAGTGCTTTGTTTCACTCTGTATTACTGAAAATGTTACCAGTTCTCTAACTCTGCTTTCCAAGATTATTATAATTTGTTTAGGCATTTCCTCATTATTCTGTTCATTGACAACTTTTCTCACTAAATATTTCCAGAAAATATAATCTACTTTTTTTTTTTCTTATTGTGGAAGATAAATGGTAAAACTGTCAAGCAATCCTGTAGGTCTACTTCATTGTGTTTTCCCTATAAGCGAGGCCCATTTTTGCAGCAGTCACAGACACCTTTATTTTCTAAGCTTCCTTGCTTTCCTCCACTCCTGATACTTGCAGAGGGAATTGTGGAAGGAACTTCCATGAGCATTAGCATTGCTCCTTTCTCACAGCAGACATCTAGAAGGAACAGATGCAGTAGCTTTAACAGAGTTATCATCCTATCAAGACTGATTATCACTGTCCATTCTGGCTTTTTAAATCTTCAGGCTCATTTTCTGACTATACTTCTTGGAATTAGAGGTAAAATGTAACTGTTCCTGACAGCCAAAGTTTAATAACTGCTGAGCCAGAAAAGTGGCTTGGAAGAATGCTCTTATGATAAAAAGCAGTGACTCTTACAGGTGTTTGTAAATGCATATGAGCAGTTGGAAAGCTTTTTAACCACTTAATACCTATGAAAAGCATGTCTCTGCTTTGTTTTTGGCTGGTTTTTTTTTTGATGGGTTGGGTTGTTTATTGTTTGTTTTTCGTTTTTATCTTTTTAATTTAAAAACATCATTTTCTTTTGCTTCTTCCCCCATCTGAACACCCATCAGCCTCCATTGTGTTGACCTGTGGGGATATTCATAACCTCATTCACAACTGAAGGTAATGAAGGTAACACTGTAGTCCCAAGACATACCCACTACTCAAATCAAACTTCTGCACCTAACTAATGCTGGCACAAAGGAGACCTGATGGAAATGTGGAGGGAAAGAGAGCGGGTGGAAGAATTTCACAGCTCTTTCAACAGTAGCACAATCTCAGTTTAGCTTAATCAAACAAGAAAACACACTCTGGGTGAAATCTGTCATATTATCAGATGGGGGGAAAGTATCCTTGTGTTCTTGGAGAAGTTTCCATTTTATAAATGGTTCTGCCTGTGCTGATGCTACATTTTTAGTTCGCTGAATTAGTCAGTAGCTGGTGATGACCTCCCTTGATCTGTGGCAGAGTTCAGGCAAGGTTTGTGCGTTGGAGCCCAGGGTGAGTCGGGAGGATACGGTGTCACTGAGCACTGGTACCTGACTGAGCATCAGCTCAGGTTCCACACCCAGCACTGCCTGCAGATACACTGAAAGATTTCAAAGCAGGTGAATCCCAGTTGTTTTTTTTTTTTTTATGGTCACCATTCCCTTTTGAATTGGGTTGCTATAAAAGTTAACTGGATTTTTTCCAGATCTGCGTGCCATATTCAAATAAAAGTATTCTGTCTCAGTGTGTTGTTTTCAGCTATAAATCCTATATTTTAGATCTCACTTCAGAGCTGAGAAGATGAAAAAGGAAGAACTATTTTCCTCTTCTGATCTGGCAAAAAAAAAAAAATCTGCTAATTTTAATAAGTTTTTTTAAAAATGAGATTAGATTTTCAAAGCCTTTAATGATGCAGTGGACAAACAAGTACCAAGTACATGGGAGTTTGATACTTACCCAGATTATACACTTAATAATATAAAAAGCAATTGTTAGATGTTTCAGAAGCTAAATGCCTTTGAAAATCTAGGCTGTGGCGACTCAAAATCATTAGTCATTTTAAGTGTATTTAAAGCAACTATAATTACTACTGCCTTTTCTAGGAAACCGTTCAATTTAAAATGTGGCATCTTTTCCCGCTTTCTTCCTTGTGTACTGAGCCTAAAGTACTTCCTTTTTTCGTTAATAAAAAGCAGATTGTATATTTTGTTTTGTACATTTTTTTGCTAAATGGCAGTTTCTATTCAAATGTAGCATGCAAGAAACCTTGAGTAGCATAACTCTCTTAAACAGGAAGATCATTTACCTTTTTCCAACATAAGCAGGCAGCAATATTAAACAACGTCTCTGGGAGACCCAAGACATTTTTTGGTTAAGCAGGAAGGGATGGACTCTGAAGGATAGAAAAGGCCCAGTTACAAAGGCTGCACATATATTTAACCTGGCCTCTGAGAGGACACTTGTGCTTCTGTAGAACAGCAGGAAGTTGGAGAATGCTGGAGCTCTCCCATTGCCTGTGCAGATCGAAGCCTGCTGTTGCAAAACAATCACCTCACAGCAAGGGAGAGCCCTCGAACAAGTGCTCATCAGTTAAAAAGTACTGTGTTCAGGGGGGAAAAAGCAGGAAAGAAAGATTATACCTCTCAAATTGGCATCTCTGCTGGCACAGATTACTCCAAAAGGTGAAACAATACATACTTACAGGTGATGTTCTAATTAAAATTAAAAAAAAAAGGTTTGCTTCCCAGTACTTTAAAAAACATTATAAAAAATATTTTGCAAGTCAGAGCAAGCATTCTTATGTAAGATCAGTGAGATTTTTAAAATCCAAATTATTGCCTCCTATCTAGCCAGCATCTGAACACACTGTTGTGCAAGTTAAGGGTGTTACATAGGAAATTCCAGATGCTATGTGCTTGCCAAGGAGGATTATATGAAAAGTGAATTCAAAACTACATAAAACAAGGCATATTCTCTTCAACAACTGTTTAGGATTGAGATGGTTTACTGACATCAGTCTGTGAAAGAATGGAGAAAATAATTTTGAATAGTAACAGGAGAGTGCCAAGGCCAAAGTTGTAACTGAAAGATAGGCATGTGGTCAGAAACAGAAATTTCACTGTAAAATCATTTGGCCTGATTTTTCCTGACAGTACCTCACAGCACTGTAGTCGTTTATGTAAAGTTGCTGTAAAGTAGCCAGTGGCTTGAGTCATGAAGATTTTTGCTGACAGCTATTTATGTTTACTTTGGATATTCAGAAATATTTTCAAAGGAATGAAGGGGATGGTTACAGCCTAGTTATTAAAGGTATTAAGTGAGCTAAGAAGTGTATGTGCATGTCCTGTTTATAAAGTACAGTCAGGGAAAGAAAAATTTATTTTTTGGTCTATCACCTGGCATGACTTGTGGGGTAATCCTATTTTTGAAGTGTTAGTTCTTCCCACCTTGAAACAAAAGCTTTGAAAATTGTTGATGCTATCTAGCTTAGTCATTAGGTCCCTGGTCTAAGTGGAGATAGCACTGATCTGACCTCCATGAACCTGAACTTTGTATTAGCACCTCTGATTAAAATGAGAAAAAAAAGTTCTTACACTGTAATAAGCCAGGCACTTCACTCACAGCAGGGGCCTGAGTCTTGGAGGATATACAGTCTTGTTTGTGCTGGTGCATGTCAGGGAAGTTCATGTCAAGGAAGGAAAACTGATGGCAGTGATACAAACACATTGGTACTTCATCATTTGAAAAACTGGTAGGTAACCTATGGCCAGCTAAATCTGATGGTGCTCAGTTTCCCTGTTTCAGCTACATAATTCTAATGCAGCTGTTGCAGGAGGTAGCATTTTTTGGAATCATTCAGAGTGGACACTGTATGCGTAAGACCCACCTGAGGAGACTGGAGGTGTTTGCATTACAGGGGCACGTGTGCCAGCTCAGATCCGAAGCCTGGCTGGTCTGACCCTCTCTCTGATCACAGGCAGAGCCTGATACCTGATAGGAAGGTGTAAGAGGCAGCAAATGTAGTACAATCTGATCCCATGTCCATCTCATCTTGATCTAAAGTAGATGGAAGCTGGATGGAATCTTTCCGACATTTTTGTTCTCATTTTATGAGAGAAGTAAAATATTGACTTCTCTTCTATGGTTGATGTTTATAGTGGAGCAAAGGGACATAAGCAGAAGGATACCTTTCTGCAGAATAATGTAAACATTGAGGTGTGAGTATCAAATAGGTCAGCCAGAAAGGAAGAAGTGTTAATAATTAAAGACTGAATGAGAGAATGGAAAGGAAAGTTTAAAAAAAGAACAAGTAAGCAAATAGCCTCTCACTGGACCATCTATTTAAAGTCAGGGAAAACTTCAGGTACTGCTCTGGCAGAGTTAAGAGAAAGAAAATGTAAATGTATTTGAGATTCAAGAAAACGTGTGTGTTAAAAATCACACTCGGGAAGTGCATTGAGTGCATCTGCCTGAGGGGTGGATTAGTATTAGAGAACAAATTGGAGCTACTGCACTGAAAATTCCACCTTCTAATTAGATAATCAGTGAAAACATTATGCACGTGCAACAGGTTACAGGGAGGTGTCTTGTGGAAAATTGATGTTTTGAACATGTTATTCTACAAGGGAGACAAAACTAAGATGTGTGATACAGTTTGGGTCAGGGGTGCCTTAATTTTGGCATCAGCTCACAATTCTGAATGGGTGACCCCACCTCGTTAGATGTTTTGCTGTGCTTTCCATCACATCTTGGGCACCTCTCTGAAGAGGTGGGAGCTTTTCCTTTCCAGGTTCCATGCCTGGGAATTTTCCCCAGCTCCATGGCCCTGGCAGAACAGGGCCGGAAAAGCTGTGCTTTGAATCTCAGGGTGTGTCTGAGGACAAGAATAAGGAGAAACAAAGCTGAGAACTCTCATGATCTCAGCTGCAGTAAGGTTCAGTAATTGTGAGCCTTCCCTAGAGACCCTGTGGGAACAAACAGGTTGCTTAGAACAATGCCATGTAATGGAAGGTGTCCCTACCCATGGCAGGGGTTTGGAACAGTCAATTTGCAAAGGTCCCATCCAACCCAAACCCTTCCATGACTCTGAACATCTAGCAATGCGCGTGCTCCAGCCCTTCCCCTTCCTGGCTTCCACCTCTCTGCCCTCCCGCAGAGTTTCCTGAAGGGTAGAAGACATACAACTGCATGACAGAAGGGAACTGGAAAAGGGAGTTTATGACTTATTATGGCCCTAAATTTTGCAGTATTTGGGGCTTCAGTCTATGCATTGCATAATGAAGAAATATGTGTAATAACTTGAGGAAAAGAGGGACAGCCAAAGTCTGGATTCCCTCTGTCCTAGACCTGGTGCCAATCTCTGACAAGCAAATTTACAAATACAAATTATACTTTGAGTGTGTGAGTGAGGTTCTGTTACTCCATCTCATCTCTGAAACAAGCACGCAGAATCAGAGTCACCTTCAGTGGTGGTTTGGAAACTTCCTGCTACGAGGAAGTTCTGACACCTGATGCTAGGGTGTTTGGAGAGTATGATATACAACCTTGTCCTAAAATACAGGTAAGGGTTTGTTACAAACTGAGAAGGGAAGAAGTTTATAGGATTTCAGTAGTGGAAGACAGCTTGTTTAGAAATGCTTCCTGGAAACTTCAGGTGAAGAGCAGGAAACAAATACTGCCCAAGTTGTTTTTTGTGCCTGCTGATGCCTGTGGTCTATGCCTGCGGGACACAGGCTGCATTTTGACGTTCACAGCAGTATTTCTTGCATCAATATTGCCTGAGTCTGTGCCCCAGTGGTAGTGGTATAGATTTCCTAATGGCTTTCAGGATGGTATATTTTTAGCACGTGTGTGGCAAGTCTGAGCACATAAAATTTGTTCCTGGCTGGCCAGTGCTTCCAGACACTGTTCAGCTAGGGAGAAACTCAGAGGTAAATGACAGAGTCCTAAGAGGACATGTCAGTTTGACAGCTCCAAGGAAAATTCAAGGGAAGAATAATAGTACCTTGAATCTTGAAGGCATAATTCCAACATTTACCAATTAATCCTCTGCGACATGCCTAGCTATCATTTCTTATTTATAGATTAGGCACAAACCCCTTACAAGCAGTTTAATTACTCTAATGAATTCACTAAACAACCTGAGGATGAGAGCTGGGTCATGAATCTATAATATATCTCTGAAAATATGTTATTTTATTCTATGAAATACCATTCAACAGGTTTCTATCTAAATATTTTATATAACTGTATCCAAATTGCCTGATGGCCTTGCTTTGGAAATACAAACTTGTGCTTCATTACAGTGCTGCTGTCTTCCATTTTGACACGGTTTATGATGTAAACATGCATTCCTTATGCATTATTTACCGTTCTCTTGTTTCTGCCTGTTTTTCTTCCCATCACTAGGTGGCAATAGCTGAACAGTCACTTACAAACAGGAGGCAAAACAAAATGGTGCAGCAAAACTAATGATACATAAACTAAGAAGGATTTCTATTACTTTATTTAGCGATTATCATATTAAATGAGATTTCCTTGGTGAAGTCTTATTTTGTGGAGTGCTTTCTGTCACTCTGTACTTTTAATTTGGATCATAGCAGGATGTTTGTTTTACCCTGTTAATACATGGGACATCACAGTACATAAAATTTGATTGATTTAGATGCTACAATTCTGATCTTTGATTCAGGAGAGGACATTAGTAAAGCTGTGGATCTGCCAGTCTCTGTGAATAGCTCTCATACCTTAGGTTATCTATAATCATGCTAGACACCTATATTTAGGCACTGGAATACCACTGAGCTATGACCAGCATCCATCTGAAAGCTAGTGCAGTCTTTCAAGAGCAGGGCAGAGAGAGGTTCCCGGAGAAGCGAATGTGAAACTGTGAATGCAATGCAGCCTATCCCAGAACATGACAATATCCTTTTTGTTTTCCTCTCTTAGGTGTGTTCTGCACTGGAATCAAGTAAATATGGGGATCACTCTTTGTAGGGTAGCTCTGTTTTGCCCAGAAGGACTAGACTGTATCAAAACCACAAAGCCCTTATGTATTCCTGAGGTGAAAAACAGACAGCCAAACTTTAATACAAACTATACTACTGTGAATCCAATCTGATTCCATGGAAATCAGAGACACAGATGTAATTCAACATACAGCATTATTTGGCTAAAAGGACATAGTATTTGACTCAAAATAAGGAGGAAAATCTATATGAAGCCACAGAAAATAATAATCATAGCCATAATAAAGCACATTAAAACCTTCAGTAGTTCAGCAGAGCTACTTCTGGCTTTGAGATGTGTCCACATCTCTGCTTGTATGATAAAATTTGCATCTATATTTGCTTTGTTACTGTTGTCATCCCTTAGAGGCTTTTGGCTACTCTTCGCATTTAGCCTCAGATTCTGAAGAGTTAAGATTGCAAAATCTACATAGGCCCTTTCATTCCAAGCTAAAATGAGCCCTAGAAGATTGTGCAAGACTGTGCTATATTCAAATCTCCATGTGCTTTTTTAAGGATTCCTGCAAGCAATACTGAAAACATAGAGGACTAAACTGCCTGAATGACTGTAATAAACAGTAGTCGCCTAAACTAAACAAAATTGGTACCTATGCTACTACATATTAAGAATCTCAAAATCCAGTGTACAAAAGTAGTTACCCTGAGTATCATGTGTATACAGTAAGGAGAAACAGGCTGCTTTGAACAAATAATTGTGCTCTTTACTGGAACTCTTTGGAACTATTGTGTCATGCTGAAGGCACTCACCTCCCAGTATAGGCATCTGAGCTGGATGCCTCAAAATAGATGTTGTGAATACCTCCAGCAGTATGTGGTTTTGTTATTCTTGTTCCTTTACTGAGTGAAAGCTTTGGAAGTCTATTTTTCAGATGTTTTGCAGTGACAATAGATTCTGCTCACAAGAACAATCCTGACCATGCTGATGAACAGCGTCTCCCAGCTTCTTTTTCCCAAAGCTGGGGCATGGAAACTCCACAGCTCCCTAGTCTGTTCAGACTAAGATGGGTATTAGCCAGGTAACCAAGGTTCCTGGATATTTGTTACCTCTGATCTCAGAAAACAGTAAGAAAACAAAAGGTGCTGTATGTGTCACAAATGTGGAATGTGAGTTACACACGAATGTTTATAGTTTAAACAATGCTTATGATAACCAGCAGGTAGTTCATCATGGCAGACAAATGAAAATCCTTACATTTTGAATCTGTGGTTTCATATGGTGAAAAAAGGCAAAACTTACTGTCAGTTCCCATGTAGTAATATCATAAACAGGGAGCCCACTGTACTTGTAAATTTGTAATTCTATGTTAGCCCTCATCAGACAATTTACTTTCACTGAGAGATTTTGTATGCTCATGCCTGTCTATCTTTCACAGACTAGAATATGTAATTAAATTGTAAATATTGCAAAGTCAACAAAAATTAAAGTAGAAGCTATATAACTTCAAACTTGCTTAGTCTTGTGAGCCTACCAAAAATAAGTTCAGAACACTAAATTAGAATGCTGATGTTTCTGCCATTTCAGTGAGTTATTCCTGTTTTAGGAGTGTTTCCAAAATATGAGTAAAGTGATTATATATGGAAGATACCTTACATGGAACTTTTGACTTGCAAATATTTAAATTTAATTCAGCATTTAAATTTTAAACAAATATTTTATGACTAATGATAGAAATTAGTAAGATTTTAATTGATTATACTTTTAATTTTAAAGGAGCTGTTAGAATAAAAGTTAAATTCTGAGGCATTTAAGTTATGGGTG
Source organism: Cinclus cinclus (assembly GCF_963662255.1). Classification (NCBI taxonomy): domain Eukaryota; kingdom Metazoa; phylum Chordata; class Aves; order Passeriformes; family Cinclidae; genus Cinclus; species Cinclus cinclus. The sequence goes on from NC_085047.1 coordinate 50,523,232, forward strand.
ATGCTTTTGAAAGCAGAACCGATAATGGAGGAGTATCTAACTTAAATTAGTCTTAACAAGTACCATTCTGTATGAACTCATTCATATGATGCCAAAAATATAGACTCTTAGAGTGGTGGCATTTTTCCTTAATATACTTTGTCTTAATATATCCATTAAGCTTTTCAGTATTTTTAGTACAGCTTCATACTGTCAGTGGAAGCACACAATAGGCAGACACGTTCTTCAGAAAGAATACTAATGGAGAGAGCAGTGAGATTCTGCATTAGTGTTGTGATGCAATGCTTATAAAAGACCTACTATACATTAAACTGGATTATTTTTGTTCCATATCACTTTGGAGAAAGTCAGTAAAAACGGTGCTGGGGATCTGCCTCTCATAGACAGACAGCTGAATGTAGCTGTAGCCTTTTTAATGTTATTCCACAAGGAAGTGCAACTAGGCATTAGGTGATACTTCAACATGCCAGACACAAACTCTACCTATGGTGGTCAAATACAGGTGTCCTTGGATGCAATAGCCAGTTTATTTCTTAAACCAAATTATCACAAAGTCAAGAAAAGATTGTTCGACTGGTTAGACTTGATAACTGGTGAAGACCAAGTGGCAGGAACATTACTGGGTCCTGTTCATATAAACTGACTCAAAATAAGCAAGGATAGATCCACAGATTTGAAAATGCAAGCTTGAGAACTGAAATGGAGCTGGATAGTGACAGTTAAGAAAACTGCCTGTGTGGGATGTCTGAAGTTTCTTTTACTTGAAAGCAGCGTAACCAACCAACCAACCAACCAACCAACAAAACCTTGAACTTTTCATTCTGCCTGTAAGGGACACATGGGACCTCAGGAGCATCCCATGGAGCTAACAGGTCACCCATGTCAGCTGGTGTTCTCCTGACAGCAGCAGTACAAAGATGAGCTGAGTAAGACTATGTGAAGGAATAAAAATCAAATGGTTAAACATCCTAACTCCTTTACAACTTCAAAATGAAAATATTGATTTTAAAGAGTCCAGTATCCAGGGAGGTTGAGAGTAAGATTTGACCACTAACTACATGAATGCTTTTGCCTTTAGTTTTCATTTTGCCTTGTAGAAGAACAGAGGTAGGAGGAGTAATATGAACAGAACAAAAAATCAATTGTGAGGTGTAAAAAAAAAACCCTCAAAGATCTTCAACTTCACATTACAAAAACCAGTTAACTTCCCATTCATTCACTCAAGGAAGAGCAGGCATATGATGTTGCAGCTTGGGCAATAACATTTTTGTTGAGCATACCAAAAGAGAGATTCCGCCCTGTAAATATAAACCACGTATTTACTGGGGGGAAAATTATCTGCATCAGCAGAGAGGTTGCTTGATACTAAAGACTGAAACAAAATTTGATGGGAGATTATATATTTAAAGGTGTAAATTTAATTTAAAATCTGATAAAATCTACTACGGATTTAAGAAATACAACTTGCAAATTAACATCCTGCTTTTATTTTCAGCAAGAGGGTTGCAATGAAATTAATATATCAGTCATCTCCAGAAAAGCACATGATAGCACCACAAGGGAAATGATTACTTAAATCCTTAAACATAGGAATTCATGCAGTATTTGTGAGGGTGAATAAGGACTTCCAAACCTGCTTCGCATTGTGTCTGATGAAAAATCCATTAGTGGCATGGTGGAAAGTCATCAGTCCTAGATCTTGGAACTTCCCTTATTTGGTGTTGAATTTAAATATAAAATGCTGGACTGTGCTGGCTAAAACAGGATGGCACAAAGAGGAGGCTTTGTCAGTAGAGGGGTAGGGAAGGAGGTACAGATGGAACAGCAGGGTCTCAGTATAAATTGGGGATGCAGAGTGACAGCAATGGGATGATAATTAACAGCATAGAGAGGAAAAACTGATCAGCTCTCATTGACATGGCTGTTGAAATCAAACCTGAGATACTCTGAACATTTCTGGTTCCTGTGCATGAAAGGGTGTAAACAGGTTTTGAGTGAAGTTCATTTAGGAATTGAAAGGTTTACAAAGTGAGTTTGAACAACAGCCTCTCATTAGTGAGGACACAAAACCTTATCTCCAGATGAGGTATGTTTGCAGAAGACATTTAGCATATTTTCAGTGAGAACCACAGGAGCTTGGTCTCAGTGACTCTTGGTTTCCTCAGTTTCCAATCCAAACATCAAATACTCTGCATACTGAAACTAAAAGCAGTGTGCGAATATGATTGCTAACTAAGTTTTTCAAAGAATCAGCAGCAGACAAGCTCTATTTTGTCTCAGATACTATAATTATGAAATGCTGCAGGAAATTTTTTTCACTAAGTGAGAAAAAAAAAAAGTACTGTTATTCCCAGAAAATATTATGTGTAAGGATGATACTAAGAATATGTGAAACAAAAAGTGTATTGGAAACGGATTCTTATTTTTCTTCATTACCATGAAAATATGCATAGTGATGTAGTGTGATTATATGAAATAAAACCTTAGGAATATGGAAATTGTACCTAGCAATTAAGTATTTCATAGAAAAATAGAGAGAGATTAACAAGCAGTGAATTGCTTCTGCCTCGTTTTTCTTATGTGAATTCAGTCCCTTTTTAGAAACCATTATTCAAGATAAAAACGATATCAAACTGAGTTTTCTGTGGCTCCTTCAGGGGTGACTACAGAGCAGTGAGCTCCTCTCTGGTTTATTTGGCGTTAGGAATTGAGTTTGCCGTCTCTCATCTTTGTTAACCTGGGGGGGGAGGGGGGCAGAAAAAGTGTCAAGAAAAAATGACAACACGTTTGTCCGTAGCAGTGAAAGAAAAGCAGAAGCAGCCAGTGGGTTTAGTGCTCTGCAAGTGCTTCTCTCGTGCAACTGGGCTGAGGGAGAGCCTTTTTTCCTTCCTTCTTTCCTTCCTTCCTTCCTTCCTTCCCGGCGTCACTGCAATCAGATCCATGGGCGCAGCTCTGCTTTACCGCAGCATGATGCAGTTGTGTACAGTTCAGCGTGCTCTTCTTGGAAACAAGGCGGAGGGAGAGCAGCTGACCAGAGCAGGCAGAGGATGTTCATTCGAGGCTGCTTTTTCCCCCGCTAAAGCTGAGCGGTACGTGTGAGCTTCCCGCAGCTGCAGAAGAGACGGCTCCAGCGGGGCTCCGACTTGGTACTCGGCTGGGAGAGGAGGCGCCTAGGCTGGCTGGGACTGACAGCTTCTGATGGGAAAACAGCTTCAGACGGGCTGCTGCTGAGAGCACGGCTCCGACAGCCTTCGGGAGCGCGCTCGAACTGTGTGTGCCTGTGGAACAAGTGCTGTGCTGCTGCTGCTGCTGCTGCTGCTGCTGCTGCTGCTGCTGCTGCTGCTGCTGCTGCTGCTGCTGCTGCTGCATACGCCGCCTTAGCCCGCCAGAAGAAATCTGCCCGGTTGCGGAATGGAATAAATGAAAATACTGAGTACTGAGGGGGCGAGGGAATAAAACACTCTTCAGATAGGATTAAGAACAAGCCCCGAAGGAAGAGCAAAGGACAAAAATCTCATGGTGTGTGGTTGTTGTTGTTGTTGAGCTTTTTTTTTTTTTTTTTTTTTTTTTTTTTAAATGAGCTTACCTACCATGAACGGAAGAAGTGGATCTGCGGAGACTTCATTTCCTCCTCTGACCCCTCGTTTACATCACTGACTGGTGACAGTCACATCTACATGCCTAGTACCTGCCACTTCAGCTGCTCAGAATTATAGAAGCCTCTTTGTATGCAGCAGACATGGCTAGCCAGCAGGATTCAGGCTTCTTTGAAATCAGTATCAAATATTTACTGAAATCCTGGAGCAATAGTGAGTAGCAGAAGAGTAATCTTTTCATATTACGCATTGCTTGGTAAATAGCTAGGATAACCTAAAGGATAGAATCTTACCTTTCTGTATGTTTGTGTTATATAAACCAAGTAATTTTTGCCTTTGTCAGGTTTAAAAATTAAAATGTCAGAGATTTAAATAGGTTTCATTAACTGCAAAGGCTGTGATGAGATTATACTAGATTTGGCTTGATTGAATTCTGAAGTTAGGCTGCTTTCTGGGTCTAATAGTACATTGCAGGGAGTGCATTCCAAACAGCGTTTCCTGCCTACATGTTTGTTTGATTTGTTCAGACTGTATCTAGTGGGTTTTTTTTTTTTAAATTACGTTTAATCACAAGGGTGTGGCATTGCTTAGAAGTTGGTTTTTATTGATTGTGCACTGAGGACAAAATATAATTATTCTTCTTCAGGTCTGAAAGTCATTCTGATGTGATGGGAAGCAAAACATCAGTTGCTTATAGCTGCACTTCCTACCCCTCTATGCTTAATTTCAGAATCTTATGCAATATTTATAGGCAGAAAAAATCCATCTGTTTATCTGATCCAGGCTGGGTTTTGCAGAATATAAACAAATAGCATTTTAGTCTGCCTTAGTCTTTTCAGTACTGCTGTTCCTGATTTCCACTGCTTTTTAAATTAATCGCTCTATAGACGTTTTAGCAATATTATGTAATGAAGATGTCTGAATAAAATTTAGTGCTTGCTAATATATTCAGATTGGCTGAAGTGATGAGATAATACTGGCAGAAATTTGCTTTTTAAGTTAAAGTACATGAACAGCATATTCCTTCTCTATAGAAGCTTTTATTAACAGTGCTAAATCTCCATATTTAACTGTTGTTAAAAGACAGAACACAATGCCTCTGCAAAAATCCTGCTTGGCTGGTGTGAAATAATGTTCTGATCATCCTACTATCTATAATTTAATAATGTCTGCATAAAATACTAGTATTTAAAAATTCTGTGGTATACAAGAATTGCAAGATCTGCTCAATACAAGTACCTTATACCTGCAAAGAAATAAACAAAACACTATATTAGATGTGTGACATGCAATACTTGTATTCATTAAATGATATCCACAGAAACTGTATTTTCCCAGGTCATTTGTAACCTCAGTAACACTGTAGTGCTTGTTTGAATCTGTTTTTCTACCACAAGTGTGAAGTCACCAGGGAATAATAGTATAACCTAAATAACATTGCTTATCTGCCCTCCTGCAAAAAATATTTAGTGCATATTCTTTCAAATAAGTGATCCCACAAGGACCAGGAGAGAATTTTATGACTCAGTTACCTTCTTGGACTAATATTAATAAAATACTGAGAACATAAGTGTGTATTGTGACAGCACATATTTTGTAACAAGCTCGGCACAGCTTATGACAGAAGAAAAACAAGTCAGTTTATGGTGCAGAAATCAAATCAGTTCTGGCATTAATTTTGTAATAGCCAACTGTATCTTGAAGTAAAACAACCACTTAAGAATATAAAAACAACTATATTATAGAATTACTTATAAAGCGTTGTTTTCTTCTGCTTCCTTTATATTGAAGTATATTGAAAGTTGTTCAGTATGGGAAAGGTATTTCTAGTCTGAAATTAGAAGTCCTTAAGTTCTAGTTTAGGGAAATGGAAACAGTATATGAATAATTGATATTTCTGACATTCTTTTAGTGGATAAACACCCCTTCTACAGTATCTGAAGAAACAGTAATAGGAAATAGAGTAAATGAACCCACATTGCCTTAAACTTGTTGCCTGTTGGGGTTTTTTTTGCCTTCATACTGGAAGGGTATGTTCATAAATCTGATGTATCCTTTCTAGCTGAAAAACAAACGATTTGATAAGAAGACAGTAGGGAGTTAAAAAAAAAAAAAAAACAAACTAGGGCTTTTTTTCAGCTCTGCTATGTGATGGGTGGAGCAGAGGAAAACACTTCCCTTGCTTGAGAAACTGCTGGGAAGCCTGCACATGCATGCACAGGAGCATGTTTGTCAGAGAATTGGTGCTGTGTCTGCACACCCAAGACCAGAAGTAAGCCATAAATTGTGCTGGGGCATTTACATAGAAGCAAGAGGTCTAACATACAGTTTTAAAAGAAAAATAACTTTGGTTCCTAGAATGTATATTTTGCTGCAGTGTTAACAGCGTAGAGTTGCTGTCCGTGTATGTTTCTGCAAACTGGCACTTTAAAACATCAGTTTAAACAGCATTTATCCTTCCCAGGCTTTTTAGTACCACCAAAACCAGGTGGGACTGAACCATGTCTTTCCATTGATTTATGTTTTGGCTTATACAGAACATTAGCACTTTCTAGCAGATTGCCATCCATGTCAGTTGCCCATACCGTGAAATACACTCAGTTATTCTACTTGGAATGACATTTTCCCCTGATTTTGCTATCTAAGGACTTTAATAAACCAGCGCTCTTGACAAGCCAGGCAGGGTTTCAGTTCAGCATCACACAGCACTCGCTGAGGTGCTCCCCTAGCATGCTGCTTGCATTTGCATGTTCATCATCCAGCTAAGGAGGCAGGTAATTTATGGACAATGGGGTCGGTTCACTTGAACTGTTGCAGTCAGGATGATACAGTCCAATACAGTCTGTGGTGTGTTCTCAGAGAGCCTGTGCTCTTCTTCCTGGTGGATAAAAAAGCCAAGGTACAGTCTGGCCTTCGAATCATCCCATCAAACTGAGAGATCTCAAAACACTCCTTTGTGCAGTTCCCAAGACAGACTTTTGCTCTGCATGTGTCCATAAGATACTGTGCACGTCGTGCTGTCTGTAAAATGTTCCTGTGTTGTGTTGGAGATGAAATCAGGATTGGAATTCTCAAGTTGGAAAATAAGAACAAGGGGCTTTTTTTTTACCCATCTCGTGTGTTCTCATATTTTCTTAAATATTCGAGTGTTTTTGATCAGTGGTGCGTTAGTCAACAACTGCATTAATCATTTGCATTGCTTCTTTTTGAAAGTGCTGCTAAAATGGCTGTGCCTGCATGAGCTGAGTGGTGCTCCCTTGGCCCACTGAGGTCAGTAAGCTGACAAGAATAAAATAGGGCTTATCAAAACTAGGACAATTAGGAGTCTTTCCCTCAGATTCGTTGAGGAAGTATTGCAAAATGCATTTTTGTAAATAAAACACTTGTAATTTATTTAAGACATAATACATGGATACTAATGTTACGAATTTGAAGCCTGATCTTTCCTTAGATATTTTTTAATGAATAAGATAGATTTATTCTGAATTTAATTTCCAAATCTCTTTTCAAATTCATAGTTTAAAAAAAAAATCTGAACAGAAATTTTGCAATCTAACTACAAGAACCTAGAGTACTGTCATTATGAACTGCAGAAGAGTTTGTCATAAATTCTGCCTTTTGCAGTGCCTAGATCTGATCAGCAATTAAGTTTATTGGAGGAAAAGATTGTGTAGAAGAGTCTAAACAGCACAGGTAGATGGCTCACTCGTGCTCTCACAAGTCATGTCCTGTGTGGGCTTGTAGAAGCTGCATTTCTTTGTCTCACTAGAGATAGGTTTTAAGGTTTCCTTCTGTGTAATGAAATGAAATTGCATATTTTGCATAGGGAGTATTATATTTGGCACTTCTCATAGAACAGAGCTACCTGGAGGGCCTGATTTTAAGGACTGCAATTCTTGTTGATCTACCTTTCAATAGCAAGCGGGTTTTCTGCAGGCTTGTGTTTAATGCAGACTCAGAATAAGGACTTTTCTAATATCAGGACTTCAGGTATCTTTCTCATGGCCATACTTCCTTGGCTTCTTTCACAGCAGCTGACATCCACATCAAATTCCCCATGTCATCATCCTCTTCCCCTTTGTGCTGTACAAAGCCCATTGCTCAGTCCTACAGCACAGTGTTCTATTTCCCTGTGACCCTGTTGTGTCCCTGTAGCAGCTGTCAAAAGCTCCTTCTTGTTTACAAGTGGTGGCAACATCAGAGACAGCCCAGGCCTCGGACCACACAGACCCACATGAGCTCACATCCCACAGCACTCCCAGTAGGATCTATGGCTCCTCCACAGCTTGCTGGTCACGTACCGAGCTGAACACGTGCTAGCATCAAAACAGGTTCTGTGGTCAAAAGAGCATCAGGTGTCAGAGACTTCCCAGTGTCTGATGTGAAGCTGAAGGGTTGCTAGCTGCCATGTGGTCAGCTGTGTTCTGTTCTTCTCTTGAAGATACATTTCTACCGTGTCAGGAAAAGAAATGAATGAAGAACGTGTAGTCCTTCAATAAATGAACGTAATACACAAGGCAATAAAACTCGGCCTTTTTAGAGAGAATGTTCATTAAGTCCTGTGTCAATAAGCAAGAGAAAAAGGAGGGCCACAGACACTTTCTTAGCTGAAAGCCTCTGTTACGTCCAAGTCTGTGATGCACTTGTTTGATGTTCTATTAAGATTTTATTATGCATAAGGGTGATAACAGCTGTTTTGTAGGGTTGCCTTATCTTCAGTCAAACACAGACCTGTTTAAGGCTGAATACACTGAGCACACCATGCTATCAGACCTAGAGATTTGTAGCAAGATACCAGTCTTGGAAAGAGGGCTCCTTCATGTTTCCCAGTGCCCACTTAGACAAGCATACTCACGGAACAAGGAGAACCTATCCTTCCCTCCCCTCTCTCTTGCTCTGGCATCCCTACTCTTGCAGGCCCAAATAACCTGATTCCAGAAGGTGATGTGCTGCAAACTCACCCCGCAGGGAGAGGATCAGTTGTTGCCTGAAGCAGCTGGGGAAGGGATGAGGCCAGTGATAAGTAGACTAGGAAACTGAGACCCGTGTGTCCTGCTGGCTCCCGAGGTCTCACCCCGATACACCTGCAGAGTGTGCACCTTCCACAGCTGCTGCTTTTGGGGAGCCCTGGGCACAAGGGTTTTCATCTGCTCCTGCCTTGGCATCTGAGCCTGCCTGGGACAAGGGATGCCATTAATTCAAGCTGTTGTGCTACGGGAAGGGGATTGATTGCTCTGTCCATTGAGCCTGAAGGGAGCATGCTTGGTGTATTCTTCAGCTCTAAGCAGTCTGTGATTGTCAGCAGCAAAGTGTCTTGCTTGATAATGGCAACTGTTATCTCCCAGGAACTTTCTTTGTATTTGGTCTTATCCGAAGGGAAAGGTAGTAAACCACAACGTTTAGGCTGTTTATGTTCTGGTGGTACCCATTTGAGAACTTGCATTTTGACATGGTTCTTCTCAGAAGTAAGGGAAAATGAAAGTTTTATTACTTTGGGAACATGAGAACTCTTTAAAAAAGGATTTTTTGTTTATTTTGGTATTTGCTACTCTGTTGAGGACATTCCAGAAGCATTTCTACCATACTGGGAGGGAAAAAAAAAGATGAAAAAATTGCTTTATTGCAATATTCAGTTGATCTGTAGAATAAGTTTCTTTGTCATTAAAAAGTTGGAATTACTGCAGTAAATATCTACAAATGCTTTGACTGCAATATGGTACATAAATTTTTGTGGTAAAACTTCAAAACACCAAAATATGAGATGATCTAGAAACTAGGCTTTGTTAATTACTGGTAGATATTCCATAAATGTTCTAATTATTTTACTCATGGTAAAAACAAACCTATTCTGCTATACTGTATGTATTCACTTTGAGGGAATACGTATTTGTGATATCCTTGATATTATCAAAATATCAGCAGTTTGTTTTTTTCTAGTATTACTAGTTATAATTCAAAAGGATGCAGGAAAGAACTAACAATTCTTGTTTCCTCTATTCATATAAAATACCATTGAATGAGTTGTGGTATCTTTTATTTTTATATGTCTATATAAGTATAAAAACTCTTATTGAAAAAAGGAGTATATATAGGTATAAGGAAAGTGATAAACAGAATACCTTAGGAATATAAAATGTACAATTATGTTTAAAATTTAATACTGGAGAATATAAGATATTGTATTAATATATTAAATTGCTACTTAACAATCATTTTGTGTTTTCTCCACTTCTGATACAGTCATTGCATTAATAGTTTAACTCTTTTCTGTGTATTGATTTGGGGGCAGTAGGAAGCAGACTCCACACCTACAGAATTACAGTTGCACGTGTTTGTCCAACTTTATTTTCTGTATTCATTCCTGAATTTCTAAACAGTCAGAAACTACAGACACTTGCCATGAGTTGGTAGCCCTAGAGACTGAATTCCTGTGGGTGCTGAAACCACAAATATGTCATTGCAGTAGCTGTGACTGGGAGGGACAGCCTCATCCCAGCCTCTTATTCCTGTCCCCGTGCTCCTTCCCCTTGTCTGCCACCCTAATTACCCATAGAGTTAATATCCTGAAAGTGAAACTTTATAAACTGGTGTAGATGCTGGTGTCAGCATGAGAAAGGGGATGAGGGTACACTGCTAGGAGTGGGAGGCAATTTTGGCTGATTCCTGCTATTAGGCTAGTGGAACTGTATGGTAAATCATATTTAATTTAATAGTGACTCCTGTACCTTTGCCCACTTCTAAATATTGGGAACTAAACAATAGTTCCTTCTCCAGGAAGAAAAGTCTAGCTTTTGCATACCTCTCTTTTCAGAGCATCAGCAGCAAAGCTGGTGCCATTGTTTCCATGATAAATTTGGAATGCAGAATAATTTCACAGAGATAAGTAGCTGAGTTATTTGTGAGTCAGTGATTTTTCAGTCACTGCAGTTACCTAAACTAGATTAGAATCAATTGTTCATGGAAAGAAAATCCCTTCTCCTCAAATATTTTCTTCTGAATCATCCAATCCTTTGTCTATCACACTAGCTAAAAGGAATACGAAACATCAAACTTCATAGTAGCTCTATCAGCAGGATATTTTAAGTTCTTGCATGGTTTATATTTTTAAGAATGCAATTAGAAAGGTGTTAAATAGTATGAAAAAGCAGGACAAAACACCTGCTGCCTGGCTCATCATCCTGCTGAGAGCTGGAAACTAGGGGTACCAGTGGAGGGGGGACCCATAGTTCAGTTAGGTGGCCGTGAGCAGGGGTGGAAAGCAAAGGATACAGGGCAAAGGGAATAAGAGAAACTGTAGAACCGGATGAAAAGACAGCCTTTTAAATATTGTATACGTACTTAAATGTATGTGTACAAATACATGCATTCTGGAAAACCTTCAGGAAGGTGTCAGGTGCTACATGCAGAGTTACAATGTCACAACAGTAGCAAGCTGGGTGTTAACAGCTCACCCTGTTGGAATGCTGTGATGGATGGATGGATGGATGGATGGATGGATGGATGGATGGATGGATGGATGGATACAAGCTCTTGAGGGAGGACCTGCAGGGAACTGAGGAGTGGAAGTTGCTGTCTTTTGTGGAGGAACTCCTTACAGATCTGGAGCTCTTCTATGGGATGGATGGGTGACAGTGTGCTGGGGCATTTGTGGGTCAGGAGTAGAACAGATGGCTTGAAGTGTAACAGGGTGATGGTGGGAATATGATATAGGGCATTGATCAGGTGAGGAAGTGTAGGAAGTCTTCTTTGAACAACTTGAGGAAGTTCTTGAATTGTTGATGTTGGTTCACATGAGAGACTTGAACTTCCTAATGTCTACTGCAAATGCAAAACAGTAGGATGCAAGCAGTCAAGATTTCTTGAGAGTATTGGAAGCAACTTCTTGAATGGACCAAACGGGTGAAGCGCAACTGGGTATGTTACCCATTAACATGGAAGACTTGACTGGAGCTCAAAGTCCTGAGAAGAGTGGGGAAAGGGTGGCTGTGTACAGACCCTGGACTGGAGGAGAGTAGATTTCAGTTTTTGAGATTTCAGAAACTATTAGTGGGGATCTCATGAGGGACAGCTCTAAAAAGCAAAGGAACTTAGGAAAGCTGACAGGTCTTTGAGGTCAGCATCTTCCAAGAACAAAAATGGACTCCCCATGCTTAAGAAAACAAGCAGGAGTATGAGGAGATTGGCTTGACTTACCAGGGACCTCTTGGTTGAGCTCCACTGTGAGAAAGGTGATATATCCATGGCAGAAGTGTGATTTGGCTGCAAAGAAGGAATTTATAGACATTGCCTGGGCGTGCATGGACAGTGCTTGGAAATTCAAAACACAGCTGGAGGTGGGCTTTGCAAGGCTTTGCAAGGAATATCAAAGTCAAGAAGGGAGTTACTCTTGCTTCCTTAGTGGTAAAAGGCTGAGCAAGGGTAATGTGGATCCTGAATGAGGCAAGGAATTTAGTGATAGTGGACTGAAGTCCTGAGTGAAACTTCTGCCTTTTTCTTCAGCAGTATGATCTCTCTGGCCTCTGTCTGCCAGGTTCTGGAGTTCCCCTTGACATGGCACATCTTAAAGGGGGAAACCAAGAACTTGTTCAAGTTCAAAGTACAGAAGCCCAGACTCTCGTCTTCACAGGAGCAACTGAGAGGCCTGGCAATTCCTTACATATTTGTGATCTATATATTGCCAATTATAGTCACATTCAAAACTGAGGGATGGCAGAGTTTTTCTTTTCACAGCAGACAGCAGAGCTTGCTAAAACAAGCCGCTGAATGAAACACATCTGAGAAACAATGACTTCCTAGTTTGCTGTGAGCCAAGTAGCAGTAGTTCCACTAAGTTACTGAATGCCACTTGCTTCTTCATGTGTGTGAAAGAGAGACCACAAGTATAGAGACACCCCCAAAATATTGATGTTTGTTCATAATATAAGATCACTGATACAGCTGGTATTAGGGGTGTCTGGGAGATTCATTTCTGTCATGTCTCAGAAGAGAGATTTTGGGACTATTTTCAGGACATTGGTTTGAAGAGAAATCTGTGTTGTTTTGTAAATACTGTGGGATCTCTTTAGTGACAGTGTCATGTTTCTCTAGGGTAATACATTGTTGATAAAGAGCTTAATTGGGTGATTGGTACTTCAGGAGAGAAGTTTCACACATTAAAAAAAAAAAAGGTAGGCCCTTTTGGGAGACATGCTATATAATCTTTATCCTGGATAGTTTCTATTTCAGAAATTTGCAGTCATCACATGTAGTGCTAATGCATACAAGTCGAAGGACTGCTGTGGTTTTTCACTAGTGAGTGAGGGGGTGAGAAATCAGTTTGTGTATGGCCAGAATGTGAAGATGTTAGATGAATTAGTATCAGACAAGGGATGATCAACAGAATGCATCAGATCTTGGTTTTGTTTGTAATAATTGAATTGGAATTACAGATGGTTTTAGTTTTATTTTGAAAAGTTTGACTTTAGAAAACTAATTTATATTCCCTTGAATTCTTAAGTAGTGTATGTCTCGACACAGAAGTCTGACAAAGATATTGGTTTGAAAGAATTCACCTAAAATTGGGAGGTCACTATGCTAACATTTTTTCCTAATCTCAAACTATCTCCTCTCTCTGTAACTTTGAAGAGTCTCAACTTGTATATGGAGTAAATTAACCTTCAAAGGATGTCCATTTATGAATTGGTTTGTTTTGATACTGTTTTCCTTGAACTAGTTTTGTTGAATACAATATACAGAATTATCTTTCTTACTACATTTCTGATTATTATTTATGAATGCCCTTAAATGTGTGGATTAATTTGGCTTTTTAGTCAGAAGGTTACCTGGATAGAGCTCTTGTTGAAGTTCTTCCTTGAGAGGTTTCAGAGTGGGTTTCTGCATATACTCACAGCAATGCCTTGTTGTGTGTTTTCATAAGGAGGTTTGTTCTTTGCACATTACTGAGTTACCAAGGGCTGAAAGTAGTCATTCCCTTGTAACTGGAATTGGTTTAGATAGCTTTCCTGTGGAAGCAAAACTTATTCAGTCTGCCTGCCTGCCTGCCTTTGTTTGGACATCAGAACAATTCAGACAAGGGTAGAATTCTTAAAGATACTTAAGTTTCTATGAATTTGCAAATTGAGGCTGTTTGACAGAGAGGAGGGAATCTCAGATGTTGGAAAATGGCTGCATGAGCCTCCTGCCTTCTTAGATGCAGGGGAATCCTTGCTGTGACAGCCTTTTTAAGTACCCCAGTTGTGAAACAAGCTTCAGTCACATCTTTGAGAGGTTTGCACACAAAACTTGTTGTGTTGCCTATTTTAAACTACATTCACAAGATGCAAATTGACATTCATTAATTCAGATGAAGGGAAACCACAGCAAATAACTTCATGGCAATGGTCTCCATTATAATAATATTCATACAGTGCTTCCCATCTGGAAGCTTTACGGACTTAAATTCTTCCAGCATTATTACCTGAATATGAAGGATTGATTTATTGCTATTCCTGGGCAAATCAAAACAGAGAAACTAACTGAGAAACACGTATCCTGTGTTGGATCTGGAAATGGAGCCCTGTCTTCTATTTTTACCACATTCTTGGTAGCCAAGTGACACATTGTAGATTGGGACTCAGCCAATTAATATATATACCGAGATTTTTAATTGACAGTAAGTAGTAATTTTCATAGAGAAATGTTGCTAGAGTGTTTTAAAATTCCACACTATGCCTATTTGTTGCTTATCTTAAATAACAAGAAAATTACTTAGTTGTATTTATTTTTCTATGAAGGCAGATATTAGAAAGAAATAACCTCAGTCCAGCCTTTTTCTGTGTGCCCTCTGAACCAAAGCTAGGTGGTCATTTTGATTTTTGTTTTACTATTCATAGGCAGGAAAATGGGACAGAGCAGTCCATGTATTCTTTACTGGGATGATTGTTTGATCAAGAGCATTTCTGATTCTCTGGGAATCCGAAGTTGGAATGCATCACTTTTTGAAATGCAGAAGCCATCAGTGTTTGTAGTAAATTAAGCGAAGTCTCAGTGTGTCCTTGGTGAATCTTTAACAAATATGTCATGGCAGATGAAAATATTTTGAAAGGGAATGTGAGGTTAAAAATATTGATTGTTTTTACTTATTTGTCTGTCGTGTATTCAAGCAGTAAGGAATAGGACAGGTAGAAGTGAGTGTTACAGGGGCCTGCAGACCTCCACGGTAACTGAAATGATTAAAATAATTTGAAATGTAGTTTTAATGAACTTTTAAAAGTTGTTAATATAGAGAGGTTGGAGTATTATTAAAAAAATAAAATTAATGATTGTGTTTATATTGTTGTGCCTACTTTTTAAATGTAAATCCCTTCTTTTCCTGAGCTCTGCAATTTGGGCAAAAGCACTTCTAAACTTAATGTCCCTGAAGGTGAATCTTAGAATTTTCTGCTGAAATGGGTCTACCCTCTCTAATAATGAGAAAATGCAAAATAAACTGTGTTATTTGTTCATGTTAAAAATTCTCTTGTTGGGAATGGGTGGGGGACAGAGACGTTACAGCCAACTGCCTCTGCACAGTGTCTGCACAAATACAGTGAGGGCAGAGGGGAGTGAGTCTGTAATAAAAGCCCAGCAAAGAGCCTGTGGGAATGAAAGGAGAAGAGGCAGGGGAATCATCATGGGGAAGGAATCAGAAGTAGAGGAACTGATACTTCCCAGACAGTGGGAGTGGAAATTGTGAGTGACTGGTATGAGATGGAACCAAGGGGACACTGGAGAGGGGTGGGTGAAGGGATAGGGATGGAAGGAGGATAAGGGATGGGGTTAAGAGGGCTGGGAGGGTGAGATGAGCAAAGTTTAGATGGGTGAACAGTGCATGGGAGTCTGGAACTGGAATAGGGAGCCTGAAGTGGGGAAGACACAGCCATGAGGAGTCACCAGATTGTAGAGATGGAGTAAGAAGAGAGCAGCTGGGGAGATGGGGGAGGTGAGAGACAGAGAAATCCCCTCCCAAGAGCAGAATGCAGTGCAAGAGACCCGATTTCCATCCTACATCCTTGCTTTATAGCACATCCTTCCAACACAGGGTATGCCTTCCTTTGCCTCGGTGCTTGGGTGGACATAAAGTGTTAAATGTTATCAGGTGAGGAGAACAGCAAGTGCCTTGTGCATGCTGTTAAGGTAACTGGGTCAACAGTTGGTTCATTTGGCATCAGATTAATCATACATCCTCTATATTACCTCACTTCTGAAAGCCTGAGTCCAATTAGGTAATGCAGCACAGTGGAAAGCACAAAGAAATGTCCTCTCAGCTCATTATTCTATTTATTATTACTTGCAATGCAGTAGCAGGTAACTTCCCAATGGACTTCTCCTCCAATACAGGAGGTAAGGTCTAAGTTAATAACAAAAACTAGTAGCATCTCCCAGGGGAGAGTGTCAGACAGATCTGGGCACTTCTGACAGTTCTCAGCTGAAATGAAGAAACAAACCATGTTTTTGGGCATTAAGGAATATTTGAGTGTCATTTAGCACATATTTAAGTATAATAGTTTTATGAGCAATGTGTTAAAAACTGGCATGAGGCACTGTAAATATTAGAAGGATCCTTATGGATGGTTTGTTATCACATTAGATTGAGCTAAGCAGTTGTGTACTGCAGGGATGGGCTCTCAGCTTTATCTCCTCATCAGGGATTTGAAAGAAGGTAAATAGCATGTTGTGACATCTAAGTATACGTATATACATTGGAGTATCTAAGTATTAGTAATGAAAAAAGAGAAAAAAAATCACGTGAAATACATTATTTATGGAAATTATTTAGAGTAAAAATCTGGAAACTTATTTACCATCTGAACCCGTAAATGTCTTTCAAGATAGAATTTATTTTTAAAATAAATTTGGAAAAAAGAAAGACTGGCTACATCCTTAAACAGCAGTGTAAGACTGGCTCTTCACTGCAAGGGGGAAAACAGGATTTCTCACTGCAGCTGCAGTGACAGAAGGTGCATGTATATGCATAGATGCTCCTTGGCCAATTCCCAGCTCTGTTTTGCCCAAAGCAGGGATTTCAGGTGACTGACTGCTACAATGGAGATCTGAGAACGGTGTGTACAAGTAAGGGTTTTTCATTTATTTGAGGGCAAGCAGTAGTCCTTCAAGGAGTAAAGTGGAAGCATCACACTGCTGGTGAGTTAGATATCTATTTAAATTTATCATGTGCTTTGATATTAATAGATACTTAGAAGGACTATCTGCCTAATATTAATACCGTTGTTTCTAGATCACCAAAAGGTCTGTTACTAATTTCTGCAGTAACATCCTCGTTGCATAAAGGAATCTATCCCTGGAAGATAATGAAACAGTTTTTTCAAATGTGCTACCACTGATTTTAATCAAGCATTTTTCTCAATTAAGTACAAAGAGGTGTATAATACTTCTCAGAACCTTTTGCACAGCTAGCACACTTACTTGCCAAATTTTTTAAATCAGTAAATTTTCCTAAAGCCTGACTGAGATGTCACACATTTTAAAAATTTGGTTTGTATTATGAGAATGTCCTTGGGGCATGACTTTTTGTTACAAAATTTTCAGTTTTATAATATTAAATCTAGAAAAGACATTTCAAGTCGGTATCGTTTACATTTATTGGGTTGGATGTGTTTACCTGCTTTATAAGGAGCAGAGTTCGAAACATTTGCCCAGAAGGTTCAAATCTTTACATTACTGTTACGTGTGTGTGTGTATGTGTGTGTGTAAATATAAACAACAAATTACATCTTTCTAATTAATGTAGAAAATGATCTTCAGTCATTAACAAGTGACCTAAACACAGGTGACCAGTGAACATTAAACATCATTAAACGCAAGTGATCAGTGTAATCAATGGCAATCTTTTTCTCTTTTTTCTGTTTTGAATCATTCAATCACATAGATTTTGGATTCAAATGGTACCTATGATTTTCCATAAACTGTAGAAGAACTGGCACAGTGTTCTGAAAATCTAATAAGTATCTGCATTGATAATTTAAGTAAGATATACTGAAGAGTACTTTCAAAAAGCTCTATATTGTCCTAAGGGTTTTCATGGAAAACTAGAGAGTATTTAACTGCTTACATCAGTGGAACTGGAACTAGATTGATTTCATTAAAACAAAACAAAACCACCACAAACTTTATTTTAAAATTACTGTATTAGTTGCTCCAGATGAAGTTTTTTTAAAGGTTGGAGATGGGATTTCAAAACCTTGAAGTTTAATTAAGCATTTAACCCCAAACTATCACATTCTGGGTGAGTTTTTTAGCCATTAAACTTTTACATAAAAAGCAATTACAGCCAAACTTAAAAGAAGAGGAGCTGCTTCTCTGTTCTGCTTTAAACATCTGAAGTGGCCCAACAATGTGAGGTCACTGTGGGAATATATCTAAGGCAGTGTTGGCTGTTGTGGATCCTCTTCTGAGATGCTACTTTACTCAGTAAATTTACCAGCAAATTTTACCCAGATTTATGCAAGTGATTTATGATTTGGGTAATTTTTTATGGTTTATGGTTTCTGTTCCACAGGCTGATTTTAAGCACTTCAATTTTCAGCTGGTGAGGCCTGAGTGAAAATGTCCTGGAAATGCCACATCCCCACAAAGGCAATGATTGTCTGACAACACAGGGAGAATTTCTTTATATCCTGGAAGAAGTGTCAATGCTGGTGTTTAAATTCTTAATATGTTAACAGCCTTATGTACCACTTCAGGTGCCTGAGGTTCATGCTTCGTAGTGTTTTGTACATGCTTTCTTACTGACAAAGGCGTTCATTATCGTTGGGTTGCCATGGAGTACTCATCACATGGAGCTGGGAATAATAACCCATTATGCTAATATAGCTTGTCATTGTTTTTGATGTGAAGTGATGTCCCATAACAACATCTGATGCTTGTAACTAATGGAATTTGTGGTAAGATCACAGGTCATGGAACATTGTTGGCAAAATTGCCTATACTCTTCACTTTCAATTCTCTGATTACATACCTATCAGCAAAACCATTCGTGCATTTTTAGGTCAGTACTCTTGTGGTTTTAATGTCTTTCTGCAGTGAGAATTTGAGGTTTCTAACAAAACAATTCTGGCCCATTTGCTTAATGCTAGAAATGTGTGTTTTTCTTCTGAGCTCTCCTGCCTCTTTAGGAGCCACAACTCTGATACTCTGATCATAAAATTTGTATTTGCACCTGGATGTACAAAGAGAAATCGAGTAGTGATAGGAATTCAGACTTCTGCTTCTTGATATTATCATGATTGGAGAAAGAAGAATCCTTCTTACAACATCTGTATCCTAGCTTTACCAATGAGAGATTGTTCTCAGAACTGTTTTCTACTAATACATTCAACAAGTCATAAATTATACAATCAGATAAAACATTGCGTCATCCAATCTGTGCTCTGCATAGAACAAGCTTTATGGCTTCTCTGAATTAATTTCTGTTTGAGACACAGCACATCTTAAAAAAAATCTTAATGCAAAATTCCCAGTAATGGAAGAATCAGCACCAGACTTAGTAGCATTCAGGCAGTTAATTTTCCTCCCTTTGTGTTTAACTTCTTTAATGCATTTGTCTAGTCTAAAATTCCAGACATTGGATGTTAATGAACAAAATGCTGTCTCTTAGCAAATTTCTGTTCCTGATGTTCATGCTTAATGGGCATGGAAATAATCTCACCTAACTTTCAGGCATCCTTAGTGTTTACATTTTACATCTCACACAATGAAGCCTGGTTTTCTGGATAGCCAGTGGAGAGGTTGGGGGGTACAGTTCACATGATTTGTTTATTGTAGTGAATCACACTTTGGATGTGCCTGAGAGCCTGTGCTGTCTAGAAAAGGCATTTGGGGGTAAGAGGTTCCATGAAATAAGTTTTGCAAATAGGTGCCATTGTAGGAACAGTAAGTGCAAATTTCTGCCGTTAGAGGATATGGTGGTGTAACTTTCTCATGCTCCAACTAAACTATCAAGGCAACTTCTGCAGTGTGAGTTGTTTCTAACCTTTCCCAAATGTTCTCTAATTCACCAGTGTCTTTTCTCAAGCTGCAGATACCAGAACAGGACTGAGCATCCAGCAGTGGTTGCAGAGCCCCTGACAATGAAGCAGTTGGGCTTTCCTGCTTTTGCTTTTTTTTCATACTGCTTGAAAAGGCTCTCCACAGCTCTTCAGGTCACAAGAATAGCTGCCTGTTTCCAACACATTAGTCATCCTGGTCTAAGGTCTTTTTTCATCATCAGTGTTTCCCAGGAAGAGAAAGCTGCCTTCTGTCTGTGTGGCCTTGTTTCTGGCTATGCAATCATCCGTAGGATAGAATTAATATCTCATGTATTATTTGCTTGTATTAAGTTTCAAATGCTATTCAAACACAGTAGAAGAACCTTTTTTTGTTTGTTTTTTTTGCTGTTTTTTTTCTGTCTGCCACCCTTAACTTATGTTTTGCCTGTAAACTTTATAGAAAAGCTTTTCCTTTATGTCATTAACAGTAATGATTAATAGTACAGAAGCAAAAACTGATCTCTGTACCTCCACTAGAAGTACATTCATTATAGTATGATTCTTCCTTAATTCATAGATGTTACCTATCTTTTAATCTATATTGGTTATGGATGTTGATTTTGCAGCTGGGTAAGATATCTGTCCAATTGCCAAGCAAAAATGTAAGACTACACTTTCAGCCTTGCTAACCAAATTTATAATCTCATAAAAAGATACGGTTAATTTAATAAAATTTACTTTCCATAAACCTAGGATTATGACATTGTATTATCATACTTTGGCTCTTTATTAATCAAATGCAGGCACTCCAGGATGAGTATCAGGCCAGCTGTACTGTGGTTTGCCTGGATTGCCCTTGCTGACAGTTGAGAAAATCCAATAAAACATTGATTTTGTCCCAGCCCTCAGGAATACTGCATTTCCCTTTGAATATACTATAAAAATCATATTTTTATTATTTTCTGATTTCATTATGCTCTTTGGTTTTTCTTATGAATTACTCTGTTTTTCCAGGGTTTAAGCTGTTTCTTTGAAAAATCCAATGTGAACCCTAGGATTCTTTCTTTATTTTTGTAATTAAATTTCACAGAGTTCATCTCTATAGGTGCCTGTTCCTCTCATAATTTAATAACATATTTATGGCATTCCAAAACATTGAGACGTTTCAGTGCATGGTAGTAGTTTTCTGTCATGGCCCACTGACCAGCATGAGAGCAATGTCCTGTCCATGTTGTATTAGGAATTTGCAACTGACTGGTCATGCAGAAGGTCCCTTGGACAGCAACTAAATTCCATGCACTCCACTTATCTGTTCAAGTGAAAGTTTCTCAAGTTTCAAGTGGGCAGCTGCACTCAAGCCAAATTTTCAGAAACCTTAACTGAGCTCATGTGGATGGTAAAATACATTATATTGTATTTCAGTTACCATAGAAAGTATTTATATTCTGGAGCCACAGTCTACCAAAGCAGCAAACATTTGCATTTGCATTTGCATTTAGGATTGTGGCTAAGAAGCAAATGAACCCACTTTCAAAGAATTGTTAATGTAATGTAGTAAAAGGTTATTAGATATAATAGCATCATAATGGTCTGTGGCTAATAAAAGATGGCTGTAAGCAAAGAGGCCAGGTAGCATTGAATATGGAAGATAGACAATGTTATGAGTGTGCTGCTCCTGTCAGTATTAAATAATGACAGTAGTGATGCAATCAGACTCAGAGTAGGAGATTGATAATAAATATTAATCCAGATTTTAGCTGCAAATTTTTTTCTTTCATTTTTCTTTGTATAGATGTTACTTCGTGTGCTCCACTGTAGAGAGAAACATGAATTGATGTCTCTCTTGTGTTAGTCTTTATTCAGAGAAATCTCTCCTGGGGTGTCATCACAGAAAGCTTCACAGAATTTTGTGAAATTCTTCTTGGTTTGTGATGGTTTAACTTGCCAGTCCACAGATCCAGCTTGTGGTTTGGTTTACTGCTGGTGCTGTGCCATTTTCCACCCACAGGAGCAAGGGCAAGAATTTGAGCCAGCAGCAACTAAAATGCACCACAGCGCAGTTTAATCCATACAAGGTGCTCTTGAAGAATCTAAAGATTTAAGAGTAAGAATCATCACTTAATAACTTTGGGTATCCTTGTTATCAGTTCTCTTTCAGTAATCACTGAATGAGTGATAGGCATCTCTAGAAAGGGATTTATTCTGTCTTAAGATAGGAATCTAAGAAGGGTTTGATGGATTGCCTAGAAATGTCGGTCTCAATTTGCCCAGAGTCTGGATGGCTAGATTAAGTTTGATATTTGGTTGGTAGGTGGCTAAATGTGTAACTTTCCCTAAAAGGCTCCCATATACTAGATCAAGTGCAGCAGAAGATGTAAGAAAGCAAGTATAGTTTTAAAGATTTTCCTTAGTAGTACTACACTTCTACACTTTGAAACATAACTAGACATGACACCTTTATTATGGCTTGAAATAAATAAAGCTGTAGGAAACCAACTTTTAGACATTGAAGTGTGTTATGTTAGGAGAACTAGAAGTTGTTTCTTTTTATACATTGGTAATAAGTACTGCTTGTTTGCACAAGTTCATCACAACATGCTCAGATTTTCATACACATGTGTACATTGCACAGAAGACACTCCATCCACAAGTGATACGCTGTTTCCATTCCCGTGAAACATTCCCGGAGTTTTTAACAGCATGATCCAACATGTCAGTAGTTTGGAAGAGCAAGTGCGAACAAGCAGACAACAAAAATTCGGGGATGGTTCCACTTCTAACATCTGAGGTAGCTGCTGAAATTGGAATAGGACTGAGATGCAAGCATTTAATGTCTCTCTCTGGTAAAAAATAAACAGTTTAAATATATTTTCAAAATTGCATCTTATCCAGACTCACAGTTGTATTGCAGAATATTTAAGTAGAAAAGGAAAAGTAAATTAACTCTACCCTGACCAAAATCTGCACATTAGGGAAGGAAGATATAGGTCACATCCTCCCTGCTTGCTAGTCAGTCCCTCTTCTGGAAGTAACAATTCCATCTCTTTTGGACTCTTTTAGCCTTGTACTTCCTTGGCCCTTTCCCAAGTTCCCTAAAAATAATTCTTCTGCTAACACCCACCAGCCACAAAATGACAGGAGTATCTTCATCTCCCTCTCTCTGAAAAGGAAAGCAAATGCAACAAAATGTCTGTCTAAAAATCTTATATGAAACTATTTTCTTCTCCAACAAAACCAAAGTAGAGCTTAGCCTCTTTGCCCTATTACCTGAAAAAACTGTAAAAGAAGACTATGAATGTCTTTATTTAAAAATCAAATTATTTTTACGCTCTGTTTGAGCTCAAAGAAGTCCTGGTGTCACTTCAGAAATAAACCTTGTCTCTGTTTTAATTTTTTTAGAAAAAAACCCAACAATTACTCTTCTGAAAATGTCTTTTCACCCTTCTTTGGAGTTTTTTTCTTTTGGAATAACTGGAAAAGGTAAAAGACAACCTTGTGAAGTTATGTAGAAAAGATACCAAGATTTTGAAATCTTTTGAAAGTATACTGTTATTCTCAAATCAGTCTTCAAAGAGGCAGCATGTCATTACTATACAGAACATAGAAACTGAGAAGTATTTTTGTTTGATTTCGATCCCGTCAGAAGCGAGAAAGATCTTTCCTTTACTAAGGATATCACCCTTAAATAAAACACTCAAATGTGAAAATTGTTGTATATTTTCCACAAGATCTTCCATGTCATTTAGCATTTCCAGTCTTTAATCTCATAATAAACCAAGCAATTTCTAGAATTGGTGCAGTTAAAAATCTTTATGTTGCATGTGTATATTCCCACATATCTTCAGCACAGTGGTGTATGTAAACAAGAAAGGAATGATTTAAAGACAAAGAATCAGAAAAGTAGATGGTGAGCAAAGAGAATGGGAGGGAAGGAGAATTGCTTTCCTGCCTCACTCCCATGCCTTGCAAGGATCTGAGATAAGAACCTAGGAAGCACTGTTATGCTGCTCAACCCTTGACCTGCCAGTTAGGAGAAAGAGAGAGGGGAAAGTCTGTATCTTACAGGATGCTTAGCCAAGTCAGTGAAAAGGCCTTTAAAAAGTCGATGGGCACATATGACAGAATTTCCTGTTTGTTTATTTGTTTTGGCAGTCATCATTCTTGAGTCCTCTGCATATGCAAGGGGAGAAAATGTGTTCCATTCACTGCTTTCCTCTCCAGGCTCTCACATCAATTACCCCTCTTTTGCAGAGAATTACAGTACTCCTCTGAGGATTACAAAGCTTAACACTTACCTGCCATCAGCTGGGATGTGAGGACCAGAAGGTTGCTAGTGGCTGATAAAGCCAAACCAGCAGTTTTATTCTTTCCAAGATTCTAGGTTAAACAGCAACCTTTGGCTTCAAAGCTAACAGGCACTTCACCACATCAATCTCAAATAAGACCTGTTTATATGCTAACAGTCATGTAAGGACTGTTCTAATGTTTCCCTGAGCTTGGGCAAATATTTCTGTGTAAAACTGATTATTTCCTGGTGGGGTCCATCACAGAAAATGACTGCATCTCTGAGTGGAATGAACATAGGAACTCTCTGTAGATGTGCTGAGAAGAACATTCTCCATAAATGCTATTTTCGCATCCAGAAGGCCTACTGAGTGACCATATATTTATTTCCAGGTTGCATTTTGTTTCTATCCTGCAGAGGATTGGATCTGGTTGTTAAAAAAATTACCACATCTCGGATATGTTCTTAGACTCTGTTCTGCAAATTGTTGTCCACCCTTGGATTAAGGGGAGGTCTGAATGAGTTTGCTACAAAGAATTAGCCTGACGTCCCAAAATGTTCAGTCTCACTGAGAATACCACATGGTCTGTTTTAGGCTTCTTTTTCTTTAAGATACTGAAAATAATTTCAAGAATGGCAAGCATGTGCACACACACACACACACACACGACGTTCAAGCCTCCTTTTTCTTGGGTAGAGTAGCTGGGCTTACACATTATTGGCAATTCTGCCACTTCTTAGTGGATGTACTAATTAATTTGTCTCCTGTTTTCTGTCTTTGCTGTTGTTTGAGTTCACACGAAATCTGTATTCTCCTGTTAGAGTAAAAGGAATAGGAGGTTTGGACAAAATTGCCTAACCAAGTCTACAGGATTTGGAACTGTCTTTTGTAGCTCCACAAGTAGTGTGAAAAGAGTGGAATAAGTAAATCTAAGCCTGACAACACCATTTTTTCACTAAGTACTCAGTCAGAAATAATTTTAAATATTGGTCTTACATTAGGTAAATTGGTAACCAAGTCCTGGAGCGCCTTTATCATGGAAGATATCTTCTTTCTTCCTCTTCCCCATGCTGTTTACACAAATGAATCTCCTGAGGCATGTCTCTTGTAGGAACTTAAGGAATCTGAAACACATAAATTAGCCTTTTCTCCCTTATAGTTTCAGCATAATCAAGTATTTGAGGATATCCATTTTAGAGAGCTCAGGTCATCTCAACGCTTTATTGAATATCTTCCCAAATGTATTCTCTTTAGACTTTTTTTCCAAATGAGCTTTTTTTGCTCCAGAGTCTTGAATTTCTGTTGTACTTTTCCCCACTGACCCCACTGTCTTTTCTCTATTTTATCTTCTAGACTAGTACTTCCTCTGGCATAAGGATTTCCAGACTTCTGTTTTGCATGTAATTGTGTGGGTTTTATCTTTGTTGAATCACAGACATCTATCTAATTGGTAAACCAAAGAAACTCTTCCTGAAGAATCCTGTATTTGGGTTAAGTAGGCTTTTGAAAGTCAGGATGAGTTGGGATAGTTTTATGTCATGTTCTTGGGTCAAGTCAGCTACACAAAATGACTGATTGTCTTCTCCAATAGTTGCCTGAACAGTTTTAGACAGTCTTCAGAATCTGTAGTTTTAGAATACATATTTACTGATATTTCACAGAATCACAGGATCACAGAATGAGCTAGGTTGGAAAAGACCTTTAAGATCATCAAGTCCAACCTGTGACCTCACACCTCCTCATCAACTAAACCATGGCACTGAGTGCCACTTCTAGTCCTTTTTTAAACATGTCCAGGGACAGTGACTCCACCACCTCCCTGGACCGACGATTCCATTGCCCAGTCACTCTTTCAGTGAAGAATTTCTTTCTAACATCCACCCTGAATTTCCCTTGGCGCAGCATAAGTCTATGTCCTCTCATTCTGTCAGCTGTTGTGTGGGAGAATAGACACACCCCCCACCTGACTAAGGACACCTTTCAGGGAGTTGCACAGGGTGATAAGGTCACCCCTGAGTCTCCTTTATTCCAGGCTAAACAACCCCAGCTCCCTCAGCCGTTCCTCACAGGGTTTGTGTTCTAAGTCCCTCCCCAGCCTTGTTCCCTCCTCTGGATGTGCTCAAGGGTCTCAACGTCCTTCCTAAACTGAGGGGCCTGGAACTGGGCATATGCAAATTAATTATGAAAATAGTGTTTACATTATAATAGTGCTATTAGTGCATCTTACTAATACGCTGTAATAACGTTTTCCTTCTTACAGTTTATTTCACCAAGATAAAAATGGATCTGCTAGACCTTTAGTTTGTTTCTTTCAGCAGAAGTTTCATTTTTTATTCTCTGTCTACCAAGCTTGAATTAATTGGGAATATTCTTCCTCAAAGGGTGCAAAACAACTTTTTGTGGCCATTGACCATATCCTTGTAAATTAAATTCTTTATGCTTTATTTAATAATGTGGGTTTTTTCTAATATTATAATTGCTCTTTTAAAAAAAAGCAAATTTTCTCAAGATTGCAGCAGATGTACAGTTATTCTTACGGATATGTGGTTCCTCACTGATTCTTGGCATGGGAAGAGATACTGGGTTGGCTTTATCGGAAGGAATTTAGACTTTATGTACTTTTGGCCTAAAGACTTCAGTTACAAAACAAAACCCCATCTTGTGTTGTCACTGTTCTTTGCATTTCTATACTATTCAGCTTGAATTATATGATAATACGTGTGTTTGATACGTGTGGTTTGTTTTTGTCGAACTCCATTATCCTGTCTCATGTTCTTGGAGTGCCTGAAGTAGTTTCACTAATCTGTCAGCATAGTATGTACTTGTGGATAAATATAGACATGCAGCCACTCTGTGAGTGGTCATCATCATATGCTGAAGCTAAAAATTACCCCTTTGGTTATGGAAAGGCTGAGCTGATCCACAGGCCTGCTCTAGCTCACACATTGCAGGTCTTCAGCATTTGTCCATTGAGAAACAATACCAAGAAACTGAAGGAAATGTCTTCCTCACAAGCAGTGAGGAAGTGTGAAACAGGATTATGAAACAAGTAATTTATCTTTCAATTTTAGTTAGAAAAGGATTCTAACTTTTCTAACTGGAGGAGTGGAACATTTCATGTATTCACAGGCTCATGGATATTACAGTAGCATGTTGGAGAAAATCCAGCGTGATCGGCTTTATAAAGGGGCTCGGTAGGTATGAAAATACTGCAAATAGATGTTTGCGTTTGTCTTATTAGTTTGTTCATGGTTGCTAAAGTGTAAGTTTGACACAGTTTGCTAAAAAAAAAATCCAACCTCTGTTTTTTCTGCTTAAAGATACTGAAAATTCAATAACAGCATGGCTGAAGTTATATGCAGTGTAGCACAGATTCTGGGTTTGTGCGTTACGATCGTTCAGTTGTTTTGATTCCTCTTATAGCTCTAAGAAAAATGCCTGTAGTGCAGATCATAGCAGGGACTCTCTTAGGATAATTCAATTTTGTACTCATCCCCAGTATCAGCTTTTGATTGTGTATTGCACTAAAACTACTGTGCTTTCTTACAGCTCTTTTTCTGATCAGGGGAATGATCAATACATAGAAAAATCTAGCAGTGGTTTTATGTCAGGTGGCCTTTATGTGGCAATAGTATATGGTTGTGATGGCAACCATGTATGATATTTCACTGATACTTCCATATTTATTCCTTGTCTTTAATTATTTTAAAAATATATAAAATTGAGAAAGTAATATGGTCCTGACCTGCACTAAATAGAAAATACTCAGTGGGATAAGAGTATAATTTGAAATACAGCTTATTGCACATTTAGTAGAAAAGTTAGAGACTGTGCTGGAAACAAGAAAAGTTGCTTCAGACAGAATTACACCCCCAAATGGTACAGACATTCTATAGTTGCTCTAGCATGGTTAAACTTGGTTACAGATTTTCCTAGGATAGGAGTTTTAAATATGTTTACGACCTTCTAAACTAATCTGTAGATTGTCTGCTATAGCAGAGTCTTTGGGCACCAGGGTTACCATGGTGTCCTCCATGTTCATCACCATTCATTCTACTGGGGAATGAGCTGTTTTTCTCTAGGTAAAGGTTTAGCTTAATGCAGCTTACTTGTGTGGTGACGAATACCCTACAACATGTAGACATTGAAACTAAACACTTCTGTGGTCTGTTCTGGTACTTCTCTTTGTAAAACATTTATTAGTTTGAAATCAGGCAGAAAAAACTAAACTTGTTAAGGAAATCAGTATCTCAAATTGAGTATAACTCCTTCCTTCCATCCACCTCCCTCCATATATCTTCTGCATGAATCCAAACAAACGATACATAGTTATTTCTCATGTTAAAATTATGTATTTTATGTAATGGGGCAGTGTTTCACTGGTGTAGATGGCAAAACGGATCACATCTTTTTTATTGCTATTTCTAAGGCTCACATTATAATGTGTAAACATAAAGGGACCAACCAGGGATGCGGGTACTTCTTAAATTTTGAGTCCTTGATATCCAATTTTATGTCTCAGAGGCAACTAGTTTTTAGTGAGTTTTATAGGGCTCTCAGTCTAGGCATAAAAGCTATATTCAGTTAAAGCTTATACCTTATCAGTATAGATATCAGTGACAGTCTTGTCACTGGGCCAGATTTTTGCAATGCAAATATCTAGTATATACAAATGCTGGAGCTAATGAAGCTGAAAAGATGCCTTAGAAAGCCAAACTTTATATATAATAGTTCATGACCAACTCATGATCAACTCCAGACCTTCAGAGTACTGGCAGCGTTAGCTTTCACACTAAAGATGCTTAAATGCAGTTAACAGCTACAAAATACTATTTTAAAAAATTGAACTAAATCAATGACATATGTCAGTCATTTCTCTTAACTGCTGTAATTGATGTAGTAATGATAGATGCTGACCCCCAGGATGTGCTTTGTCTGTATTGGGGGAAAGGCTGTAAAGTTCTTTATTTATGAGAAGAGCTAGAATAAAACTTTTTGGTGCACTGGCAAATCCCACAGATAATTGCATTCCTCTATTACAATGTGCAAATAAGTGATTTTTCAGTAAAATGTCTGAAAAAGAAAAAATAATTAAAGCCGCCTGTGTCACACACCTAACAGAATCATCGTTAAAAGGCTTCCTGCTAACAATGACTAATGTGGATTTAAATTCCAGTCTCAGAATCCTGGCTGAACGCTACGATGATTGAAGATTAGGGCGGCAGCTCCCAGGTGGCACGGCTAAGGCTTTTTAAACTTAATTTGGCCAGGACGCGGAGCGTACCTGCTCTCACACACGCCCCGCTTGCGTGCCCGCCTCCCTTCGATACCCCCGGTGCTTCGAGCTTAAGCAGCCGGCTTTAGAACAGAACCGCCGAGCAGCAGGAAGGCGAGTTTGTGTTCCATTAGATTGCTGCGGATCCCTCCGAGAGGCAGGCTGGGCCGGCTGCCCGGCCCCAGCCCGGCCGTGTTGTGCTTGGCAGGGGCAGCGCTGGCGAGCAGCCCGCTCGCCCATCCCGCCCATCCCGCTCGCCCATCCCGCTCGCCCATCCCGGGGCACCGCACTGGGCTCCGAGCCTGGGAGCGGCACGGGCACGGACCGGGCTTCGCTGCGCAAAGGACACAAATCCTGGCCAGAATTGGTTTCGCTGCTCACCAAGAAAATTCTCCTGACTGAGCGCTTGGAGATCGAGCTGGTTTCACGGATAGACGTGAGCCGGTCAAAACCACGCATTTGGCAAATATATTCCTCACTGTAAAAATGTTGTCCTACTCCATCCTAAGGCTATTTGTGGAGAGACCTCCATTGCCTAGTGTATTTGATAGTCCATAAAAATCTGCATCGGATCCTTTGCATCCCACTGTCTTCATGTTTAAGAGAGCCTAGGTGATGGCAGAGGAGCAGTAGCGCTTACACTCTTCCCTGGTGGCACTTTTTTCAGTACTTTGAAGTAGATTGTTATTGAGAACAACAGTGCATTTTTAGAACAAGTTTTATGTAATCTAAATGTAGGACTGTTTTTTATACTTTGTTCTTTGCAAAGAGTCGTAATGCCAGGAAGATTCCATGATAATGCTTTTGCCCTCAAAAATCAAGTGAAACTTTGCAGGGAACAAATCTAGCAGGAAACATCTGTTGCAGTAGGAGAGGTGCTGCTGCTGTGCTAAAGAGTGATGCTGTACCTCGTCAGTGAGGGGTTATTTTCAAAGAAAAGTATAGATGTGTTATGCTTGCAGAATAATAGCTACATGAAGAGAAGCATTTCTGTCTTCTGTTAGAGTAATATAGGAACTTGTAAAGTGATTTTTCTAAAGGAAAGCATGTTATCTTTTCTCTGGTGGATCCTTTTTTATTTTTCAGTGTGTAATTTTGGGTTCTGATTAAAATACTCTCAAACCATAAAGTTTCCTCTTTTAATTTTTTTTCCATTTTTGTTCAGCAATGAAGTGTTAAAAGTCCACAGAAAGCATCAAAAATCTAATCTATCCTTAAAACAATCACATGTCACTAATAATTACCAATTAATTTCAGTAACACTTGCAATTCTGTTCCTCAGAGGAAAAGACTAAAGCTATTAGATGTGAGGAAACCATCACTGTAGTTCATTCTTCTTTCTTTCTTTCTTTCTTTCTTTCTTTCTTTGCAACTTGGAAGAGACATGTAATGTAACACTCTGGACTGCAATGCTATAGAGAGGGGCTGTAATGGTTTTAGTTTAAAATATTTCCATGGTTTGTATTGCATTAAAGCATCTCTGTCCCAATCACCACTAGCGCTTGTGGGCATTGCGACACTTTTACATTCAGAGTGGATCATAGCTGGTCTTGCCAGTGTTTCTTAATTTGCTACTTTTAAACTTTCTGGCAAAACTTAAGAGAGAGATGATGCTACCAGTACCTGCCTGACGACCAAATATGACTTTCATTGCCAATAAGAGCTGAGCCACAAGGATTTTGGGTTGTAAATTTTATGTGTAAAATGATAACATTTGAAGTGCTTCCATTTATTTTTCCTTCATTCACAGAAAAACAGCAAGTAGAGCTCAGATCGTGTCTAGTATACAATATCTTGATACTCATTATGGGGAATTCAATAACAGGATAATTTAGATTGGAATAGGTATCTCTGGTGGATGACTAGTTAAACCCCAGCTTGCTCACCAACTAGGGAAGGTTTCTCAGGACCTTGTCTGGTCAACTTTCAAGTGCCTCCAAAAGTGGAGTTTCTGCTGTATCTCTAGACAACAGGTATCCATGTTTGGTCACCCCTTCACAGTGGAAATTACTTCCATATATCTGATAGAAGTTTCCCACATTCAAACTAGTGTCTGTTGCCTCTTGTTCTGTCATCCTCAGCTCAAAGAAGAATCTAGTTCCTTGGCATCTTTGCTCTACTCCATTAGGTAGCTAAAGAATGAAATAAGATTTTCTTCTCAAGATTAAATCAGTCCAGCACTGTCAGCCTTTACTAATCTAGCAAGCCCCGACCATCTTCATGGTCCTCTCTTGGCCTTGCTTCAGAATAGCAATGTCATTCTTGTATGGGAGGGCACAAAACTGAACAAAATACACCAGGTGTAACTCAAAAGTGCCAGATGAAACTGTAGGGTTTGGTACTTTCAGGAAAGCTAATGTATAATTAATACTTTCTGTCCATGGAAAACATTCCATGTCTGAGTCTTCGTGTAAGATTCAGACTGGTGACATGTGTGTTGTTTCTTGAGTCATTCTTGACTGACCTCAGTATAGATGACAGGAGAATAAGACTCTTTACAACTCACCGTAGTCAAAAGACCAGACTCCTGACTTTTGCAAGGCTAATCCAGTTTGAATAGAAATAAAGAATAAATTTTTGTTACTAGACAACTGAGTTACAGGTCTGACTTGCATGCAAAAGATAAAATATGAGGAAGTTTTTCAGTTAGGTATCAACAAGTCTTACCATGTAAAAAAAAGGGAATTGAGTATGCACTGCATAGTAAACACTACTCAGTTTTAACATAAAATATTTTACCTTTGCTTTCTTCTTCCAGTGTATTTTACCTATAGTTTCATGGAAGTTATATTGATGTGTTGTGTATTTCTTTGATTAGCAGCTAGTCTCCAGTTTTGCTTTGACAGTGTAGTGAGCTGTTGAGGTGCTCTGTGAAAGTTAAAGCATGTTGAACTACGCAGAAGTAAATGTGTCCTTTCTCCATTTCAGCTTCTCCAGTTGGTAACGGATATATCAAGCCACCTGTCCCTCCTGTTTCTGGTACACAGAGAGAAAAAGGACCTCCAGCCATGTTGCCCATCAGCATTGACCCGGACAGTAAACCAGGCGAATACGTCCTGAAGAGTTTGTTTGTTAACTTCACTACTCTGGCTGAACGCAAGATTCGCATCATCATGGCAGAGCCTCTGGTGAGTAGTAAGAAGCTCCATGTGTATATATATTGTGCTTTGAAAAAAATCAAAGTTTTATTTTAAAATCAGGCTTGCTTGCTCTGAAGAATATTTTGCTTGCAATCCGCGTTAGAGTTTGATAGTGTTTCCCAAACTGTAAGATATGCTGCTATGGCAATTAGAGTGTTGTGGGAGAGGGCAGAGGTATGCAAGATATGCCAAAGGGGTGACCTGAAAAGGAATTAATATTTAATTTCTGCTTGCAATATAGGCACAGGTTAATGGGATTGAGAAGCAGAAGGTATGTCAGCCAGCATAGATTACACAGCTGGGAGAACAGTCACTTGGGCCAAAATAGATTAGAAAATGCTGAAATATGATAAAAGCAGTATTTCTGAACATCACGGGTTTTTAGCTAAAACGTGAAAATGGCTACCATTGCTGGCTACTCTTTTAGTTCTGACATTAGTAGATTTCATAATCTAACACAGGGCTATGGCACCTATTTTCCAGATATGAAAAGCATGCAGCACTTGAAAAAGGAGTTACATTACAAGGTCTTGCACAGTGAGACAGCCATTGTTATTTGTATTTTTAGGCAAACTTAATAGCAAGTATGTCTCTTACAATTTGTCTTATGTAACTGAACTTCCAGGACCCTGGTCATTTACCTTGAGATTACATTTTATATACATTCTTGCTATTTTGATTAGGGAAGAATATTTCTATAATTTGTATTTTAGTTCTGATGGGGTAAAAAAAAGCCCCAAGACCTAAAAATAGCCAGAAATCTCTGGTTCTGTACTATAAGGGAATTTTAAGAAAATCTTGGTATGTTTTTGTTATAAAGTCCAGTGTAGAATACTTAGTTCAGTTCCCCATATTCAGGGTATTTTGAAGGGCAAAATTAAAATTTTCTTTAGTCTCATGGCATCTGTTTAGCTTTGATTTAGATACAGAAGCATTTGATGCTTGGAAAGTTTTACCAGGCTTTCTTCTGAAAAATTGGCTAGATACAAGATGACAGAACTATCTTACGTAATTTGGAAATAACACCAAAAAATTATTACTGTAAAGAATATTATTACAAAAATCCAGTTTTTTCCTCTTTGATGAGTTCCATTCAGATCACAAAAAGTAGAATAAACTGACAGTCATATTGTAGGTCCTTTTAAAAAATAACATCTCAGCTGCTGTTTATTATCATCCAGTCTTCATGTGATGCCCAGAGAACATTTTTAAAATTTTAAAGCAAAATGTGTATAAAATTACTTGACAAGTTCAGGAAAACAGCAAGATGACCAGTACTGAGGAAATAATTTCCTTGCAGCAGTTTGCTTGCTCTTAAACATGAACCTCTGAATTTTCATATGTGGAATGTTGATCTTATTCTGGAGGTTGCTCAATGAAATTTTATTTGGTAAATTCAATGTAGAATGTAGAAATATGACAAGAGACTGGAATGTCACCTTCTTGTCATCATTTTCAGAACATACTTTTTTACAGGGGTCTGACCATGAGACACTAAAAATAATTACATACTCGTGTCTCATTCATACTAATAAAACTTACAAGTCATGGCATGCTGTTTGAGGTTGGCTGTGACCAGTGAGTAAGCAGGATTCTGTAGACATGCAGTCAAAATGAACATGTAATAATTAAGTGGTAATGAAAGAAGTGACACTGGAAAATGGCAAAAATTATTCTCAAATAACAGCTAAGAATTTAAGTCTACCCTTTTTGTGATGTAGCTGCTGGATGTTTAGCAGCTTTGTTCCCACATCTTATTCTACTGATTAGAATTGTGACCACTAAGTCCCAGGGATTTTGGAGATGAAGTTTATAATGGTGAAAAGCTACCTTTTGGCCTTTTTTCACAATAGGTAGTCAGATGGTGAACTCTTTGAACTTTATGTTCTAATTAAGCTCAAGTGCACTTCAAAGAAAGTCAAACTTGCACAGTGCTGAGCACTGAGATATTTCTAGTTTGATTTCTCCAAGTCATTACAAGATATGACAGTTTAATTTTATAATGAGTGATGTATATTTCTAATATCTTCTAGAGAAGATAAATGATCTGTTTATAATATTGCTGCCTTTGCATCTCTTTTGTCACAAAGTCTAGCTCACATTGAAGCTCTAAAGTAACTATGGTTAAATTAAATAGTTAGTGATACCTTTGTAACCTAGATCATTCTTTTCATACACATATTCTCTGTCTGCTTATACTTTCTGTTTATCATTACTGTTGTTTTTATTAATTTTCTCTCAGTTTCTAAGGGTTCCCTATGCCCACGTGATATATAAATTTCTTTCTTTTGTGATGCACACAGAGCTGAAGTGTAAATTACAGCGTTCTGACAATTGTGTTGGAAAATCTTGTTTGTGTCACACCATGAGTTGCAGGTGTTAGAAAGGCATTAGAAATCTTTGCTATTTCCTACGGCATCAGTGAAGGGCACAGCAAACCTCACCCCTTCCTGCAGACCCATGAAACCTCATCTGGGATAGCAATATTCCAGTGGGAGAGAAAGCAGAGGGCAATGTCACCTACTCCTCCTTCTGCCTTGGCTAGCAGCTGAGTATCATTTGAAATTTGGGTTACTGGATCTGGCAGTGGTCATCATAAAAAACACATTTCCCAGTTAATATATTTTCTAGATGTGAATATAATGTCAACTGTCCACTGCTAAGTCTTTAGCAAGTTAAAATGGGAAACTTTTGTTTCCAGATTTCACATTTTTAAACTTCATCTGCAGACTATTTTATTCAGAATTTCAGGTCAATTTTTCCCCTTTTTAGGATCTCTGATATATGAAATAACAATTCAGTAATTGTAATAAGCTCACAATCCTGTGGCTTATTTTTAATGATTAACTGCTGTACCCAGATTGTCAAGTTACATTATTTCAAATTAAAAGTATTTGACAGCAGACTTGATTAAAGTGGATTGTCAAGTTTATAAAATTAAATTCCCATAAATGAAACGTAAATAATTTTTTCTTGATAATCTTTAATAATTCCCTGGTTCTTTTCTGTAGATAATTGTTCTTATTTGTAACATATATTAAAGATTTTATTCTGCAGACCTTTTTTCACAGCTGATTGAATTCATATTAATTTTTATCAGTTTTTATTCTAAATCTCCTCTGCATTGCTTCACTTACAAACAAATACAATCTGATATTTTATTACTTCTGATTTTTTTTCAAGCAGTGGTGACCTTGAAATGAAGCTAGAAAGAGGAAGTGAGGGAAATATTCGTGCCAGTTCAGATGAAAGAATATGTTTCATAGCTCTGTAAGGAGAAAGCCCAGAAAACAGTTTCCTTTTTATAGGACTGTTGATTTTCGCTTTGGGTAATAATTCATCCTGTGCATACAGAGCAGGCTAATCTTTAAATACGGCTTTCATCAGTACTTACACACAGCTGTAGACATTGATAAAACATAGGGAGCTACAGGCATTGACAGTTGTTAATGGTTAATTTAGCTGTTGGTAAACTTTCATTATGCTTTTCTCCTGCAAGCATCTTCTTTTACTGAGCTTGTCTAAATTCAGGATCTCTCTGAATAGTGAACTCAAGGATAGAATTTACTCATTATTGGACTGGGACTATAAGCATATTCATGTATTCTGCATGTAACTCTTTCCTTTTATTAGGCAGGTTTCAGCTCACCATTAGGAAAAAGCCCTGAAAGGAGTGATGTGGTTGATACTAGTGTCTTTATTACACCCATTTCATTAGAAGCTTGAAGACATTAAAATAGAGAACTATTTCAAGGCAGGGCTGGTGATAACAACCTAGCAGAGGGTTCAGACAGCTTTGAAAAAAAGGAAAGAATAATGCAAATTGCAGAGACTGACCAACCAATATCTATAATGGGAGTGTGTAGAGGAGATGAATCCCTCTGCAAACACCCCTGCGACAGCCCCCTGGAACCTTCTTTGAGATAAGAAAAACTACTTGTTTAGAATTACTCATGTTAGAAAAATGCAAGCTCTTGTTCTTATCTTTTTAGAATATTATTGGTTAGGTTTGGTTCTTTATAATTGGTTGTCCCAAACAAAGAAAGATAATGTAGTTGGCCAAAATGTTTTAACCCTGTTTTCCATTGGTTTACTTGTGATCCCCCCAAACCCTATAAAATTACATGTGTGATCCCCCATCTTTGGATTTGTAGCCTGACCCCTTCATGGATGATAATAAAGCCTGTGGGAAAAGTCTGAGCTGTTCTCCCGGTCTTTTTATGCCAGATGGAAACTACAGGTTTCTGTGAGAAGCGAAGTGCCTGAAAGGCCAGCACTCACAAACCTTGTAACTTTCCCCTGCCCCACAACTGGGCAGGGGACACAAGAAAAAGTTACAGGACTGGTTTCTGATTAGCTTCAGTCTAGGCTTCACTTTCTCTAGGCAAGAGAAGTATATGCTAAGAACAGACTTGGGAGAAAAGGAAATAGGTTTTTTGTTTTCTGGGGACTGGACTGTGATAACTAATAAGATTTATGTAGACTATGATAATACCAAGCAGTTTTATCCCACAGCTGTAATGTAGAATTTTCTGGTTTACATGGACTAAAGCTCCAGCTGCATGACACAAGGTGACAACTCCTTGGTTGTCACCTGTAATGGGACACATTACTGTTACACATATTGTACATTTGAAGTCCTCATTAATTGTTTGGCATGTACAGGGACTTTGGACCCCTGTTTGTTCACAGTGAATAGATAGTAATTACTGTAAGGAGTAAGTAGTTTCCTGGAAAAGAGGAAATGCAAGCTGCCTTGCTCTGTTTTAGCTATTCACTCAGTTTATGTAGTCACAATGTAAATTCATAATTACACAACTTTATTTTAAAGTCTTTGTGCACATACATATTGAAAATTCTGTTCTCTTTTCTCATACAAAACCTATCTCCCTAGGACATTTCTGCTATAAATGCTACAAGCATGCTGGCTTCCCATTGTCATCTGTCCCTATCCACCTGTGTCACTGAAGGATTATGCCACTGATCATTAATCTAATTCTTTTATTCCCCGAGTGTTTGTGCTAGTCAAAATTTTGTAAAGCATGTGGTAGTCAATCCCAGCTCTAAGGACCTCATCATTCATAATACCATAACTCTGTATCCAGTGTCTCATAGTTCTTTATTTCTACTGTATTATTTATTTAGCATTTAAATTAGAGGAATAAATATTATCATAGTAGCTCTTTTAGACCTAGTTGCAATAAATAATGTGTAGGTAATTAAGAATAATTATTCTTAATTATTCTTTCAATAATTGTCTCTGGAGATGCTTCTGTATGAAATTCTGCCTCACTTTATTACACTGTGATGAGGACTGTTCTCTCACCTCCTCATAAGAAAGTGGAAGCATCTCCACAACATATTACTTTAGGTACTCAGTATGTAACCTGAGCATGTATGATCCTTTCATTGTATGGAGCCCCACAGATCTGTTACAGTGGATGTGTTAATTGAATGTGTAGATCTATGTCCTTCAGTTGTGGGACAGTCATTCACCTCAGGAGAGGGTCTGTCCCCTAGTCCTCCCAGAAAGTGTCAGTTCAGCAGAGTTCCTTTCTTGAAAGTCATTGACTGGATCCTGGGTCACCTTTTTAGACTAGTAGCTGGTCTCAGTATTTTGTTTAACATCTAGCCCCTTCGAAGGAATTCTTGTTGCCCAGAGAGGCAGTAAGTGCCGAATCCCTGGAAGTATTCAAGACCAGAATTGAGAAATCTAGGGAAAGGTGTCCCTGCCCATGCCAGGAGGGTTGAAGTTTAATGATCTTTAAGGTCCTTCCAACCTAAACCATTCCATGATTCTGTGATCCTGAGTTTAATTTCAATGTAGACTGTCTCCTCGGTTCTGTTTCCTTTTACTCAGACTTTCCAGCAGCTAACTTATCTGTTTCAAGAAATCAGTTAAGCAGAACAATGGTTCAGTCATCACTCTTCCCTCCTTCACTAATCAGCTTTCCTTGGGAGTTCACTGGCTTTTCAGAAATAGTCCAGTGCACCGGTGAAAATGAAGCCCAGGCTGGGCCATATCAGTGTGTTCTTTTCTCCATCAGAAGGAAAGGCAGAGAACCTACTGCATGCCCTTAATCACATTTTTGTATCATTTAAGTTTCAGGGAAATATATTCATATATCTGGGTGCTCTTACCACTGTCCAGAAAATGAAAAGTCCTACTGCAGTCATGTCAGGCCAATCTCATCAGTGGCCTGTCATCATGAAGGACAGAAGAAAATCAAGCATACACTTCGGTTGCATTGTTGCCAGAAAAGTAGAAATTCAATAAAGAGGTATCTTCCCATAAATTCACAACAGCTTCATCCTTTCCATGCTTTCAGAGTCACATTTGAAGTCAATGAGGTACTGCTTTATTTATGTGCTCTTTTCTGGGACTGAATCTGGCCTGGCACTGTTTATACATCAGACAACTTGAATTATACCATATTTGACCCTGCCTATCTTGTGGCATGACAAATATGAGAAAACTTGAAATACTTCACATAACTACCTTCCCAAATTGGAGATCCACCCAATGAGGTCTTGCTTCACTAGCTGGGCATGCAATAAGTGTGGAAGCTATGGCTTTTAGGACCAACATACTTGTAGCAAAAGAACAATGAAGGTTTACATTAGCTCTGCAAGGGCACCTGGCATCCTTCTTGAAAGTTTGTCAAATCAGTACCAGTAACCAGAAGGAAAAGGCTTCAGATCAAATCACCTGGGGATGCCTCTCACATGGCACAGCCACAGCCTTTGCAATAAACACATAGCCAAGAAAGCTCCAAGTAACAGAATTTTAAAGAAAACCACTGGCAGTAGTTCTCAAGTTCACTTTAAAAATACACCTTCCTCATCTGTTCTTCTATTCTGTGGAAACAGGTGCACAGTTGGTGACAATAAGTATCTTCCTGATGTTAAAATCTCTAGTGGACATCAGACAGCAGACCATGGCCAGGGTCATTTGCTGTCCTTCATTACTCTTGGCTGTCTGGATCTTGAGAGAATGTGGTTCCTATTTGCAGAGATCTCTGCTGGGCTTGGAGCAGCCCTGCAATTACAACCCTAAATTTATTCAAATCAACGGATAAGGGTTTCCTATAGGCTTTATTAAATTAGGTCACATTATTCTGGGTGGGTAACCAGTGGTCAGGACCCTAAGGGAACTAATAAGCCTTGATGGCCTCCTCTGAGTCTCTCCCACACCTGCCCACAGGCCAGGACCCATTCCCAGGTTTTGGAGCCATTAGTCCCTGCCCCAACAGCGTTACTCTCCTGCTCCCACAGCCCTGCCCTGTTCCCTGTGGACCTTGCTGAGTCAGGTCACATAGCTGAAAAACCTTAAAAAAACCTTAATAAACTGTTGAAACAATAACTTGAATTCATGCAAAGGTATCAACAAAAGACTTGGAAGTTTCTATTTCCATCATCTGGCCTTCTTATTGTTATATGGAAATCACTGTATCAAAGATTTTTTTAGAACATCATGCTTATTCCAGCCCAACAGGCTCATAAATGAAAGATCTTACACTCTCATACTGCATTCTATGACACTGCTCTTGACTATGGCCTTATACATTCTCTGCCCTGACCAATTCAGTTCCAATCCACAAAATTTTATAGTCTTATATTGGAACTTTTTAGGTTAGAATCACACAGTCTACTAACACAAGGCTGTGATGGAACTATGGCGGCAACATTAAGTTCCCACACTTTGTCTACAGATGGTCTTTTAAAATTTATCATACTTACAGGTTGTAAAATCTACCTCTTTTTCTGTACACTGCAATGTTGAAATAAATAAAATCAGGGAAAACCAAGGGACAGTTATAATACTGACCAGGAGGATCCTAATACAGAGAGGATTTTGATGTGTTCGTTAAATTACAATTTTTAAAAGGCATT
Organism: Cinclus cinclus; assembly: GCF_963662255.1. Taxonomy (NCBI): domain Eukaryota; kingdom Metazoa; phylum Chordata; class Aves; order Passeriformes; family Cinclidae; genus Cinclus; species Cinclus cinclus. Next base: position 50,563,426 of record NC_085047.1, read on the forward strand.
CCTATTAAAACAAGCTCTGAAAACAAACAGCCAAGAAAATTTCCTTTCTCGCTTGTGCTGTACTGTGCCTCAAATCTCAGTTATCCTTAGCACTCTTTTCAACTTAACAGATTTCGCAAAAGCATGTCGTTAAAATATTTCTTTCAGAACTGGTCCACTAGTCGTTCTCAGCTTTTTTGGGCTTAAAATATGGTAGTAAGAGAAATGTTTTACTTCCTGCCTACAATAAAGCATCTTACTTTGCAATGGGAAACAGAAATGCTGAGAGTAGTAGGTTTGTTGTTTTGATTTGCTGGTGGGTTTTTTTTTGAGGTTTTTTTGGGATTGGTTTGTTTGTTTGTTTATTTGTTTTTTGGCTTGGTTTGGTTTGGTTTTCAGGGGTTTTTTGCTGTAACCTGTATTTAACCTTTGTTTAAAGTTTGCAACTGTTTATTGTCAACACTGAGTTGAGGGAATATTAGGGAAATGTTGTACTGTTCAGGTAAGAATGGTAGAGTTCTTGAGTTGTTTGCTAAAGGTGAGTGAAAGAAAATTGGTTTTGTTTGTTGTGAGTTGGTTTGTTTGGGGTTTCTTTTACATTCCATGTTATCTTGGGAATATAGCAGTGCTAATTTTTGTACTGTGCATCCAATAGCAATCTCTATTTCAGTGGGTTTGCTTCTTACTTCAGGATGCCTAAAATTTACTTCCATAGAGTATTACTTCTGAAAATCAATTTGGTATTTTTTTGGCCTGTGTGGACATTTTTTTCTGACAGTTACTTCACTCTAAACATTCACATGACCAAAATTTATCCAAAATTTTAGTTTTCTTGGTGAACAGCCTTGGTAAAAGATGCCTTTTGCAGAGAATGTGGTAATCAGACAAAAATTAGCCACAGTACCTGATGTGATGGCACAGTCTGTCATCGAATCAGAGCAGTGCATGATGAGGATGCCAAAGAGTCAAATCCAGGGAGTGAAAATGTGTATTTGAAGCTGAACTGATGTTTTCCTGTATTTTCATATTCAGCAGTAAGAGCACATCTTTTTCCACATGGACAAAACAGAAGAGCTGTTACAAAAAAACAAACAAAAAAGGAAAACAAACAAAAAAACCACAAACAAACGCAAAGAAATTACATGAAGAAAAAATAGATTCAGTAATACTGAGCTTGTCTTTTGAATATGCACCTTTCATTATTTTTGTGCATTAACTGCAATGACGACTAGGTTTTTGACTTGAGCTTGTTAAATATTTTTTTTTTCAGAGATGTAGCATATTTTTACATATATTTCATGGCCAGTTGAAATATCTTTATTTCCACTATATGAAGTACCATGCATAATTAGCATTGCCCTTTTACTCAATTTTCAGCAGTTAAATGAAGTCCATCACGGTTTTTGTTAATATTCTGTAATTTTGCCTTATGCAAAGTTGTGGTGTTTCCTTGAAGCTGTATTGTCATATCTTTTTAATTATGTTTGCCTTTAGAATTTCCAGTTGCTGTGTGCTTGGAATTTCAAAGGTTAATGAGGGAAATCTCCTTTATTTTACTCTCTGTGTAGCATGGTCACTGACACAGTTTCTTAAAAGAAGTGACTAGCATCTAATTGATGCTAAGAGAAGTCAAAGATTCTGTTGTCATCCACTGACCAGGTAGATTATGTGTTTATGCATGAGGACCTGCTGACTTGCAAAGAATGGTTAATGAAAACAGGACACTAATTTGCCTGTTTCATAGAACTTATGGGTGGGATACTGTTGGGAGTCTCAGAGTAAACAGATTATCCTTTCCAGTCAAAAAGCTCAGCTCTCTTAATTGCTTAGGTATAAATTAGACTCCTTGGGGTGGTGGTGGGAATTCCCAAACAGTAAAAAGGTATATAAGCAAAAAAAAAAAAAAAATCACTTCCTGAGAAGTTCAGAGCTATTTTCTGTACAAGAACTTTTCTTGTTCCATATCCAATTTTGAAAGGGCCGAACAGAAGTGCAGCTTCATTAACCTGCTCAATGCGGGATCAGCACAGATCCATTCTAGGAGGGAAGAGGCAGGAGCACACAGCTGGAGTGGAGGACTTGGGTAACCCATCACACAAGCACAGGAGTGACAGTGATGCATTTTCCTGGTTTGTGTATGTACAAAATAATCAAGGCCAAAAAAAAAAAAAATGGCATGCTTGGGAGCAGACCTTATCCTATAAACACCAATTCTCTTCCCTGCTGAAAAGTATGTAAGACAGAGATGTTCACTTGGGGGAGAGGAGGCTGATGGGGTGATTTTTCATAAGAAGAAAGAATTACGCTTGGGGGTTTGGGGACTCTTAAGATTGTTTTTACATGCATTTTGCATATATTGTACCTGTAGTAGTTGAATGTGTTCTATACCTACTCTGTTTTATGTGAAAAAGTACATTCTTCTTTCTGTTTGGTGAGTTTTCCACCCCAGCAGAGCAGAGCACTCAGTAAGAGTATGTCGGGCTGCTTTTTAATGTGTGGTGCAAAAGTTAAAAATTGTGTAAAAATATTCTTTCACCATGCTTTTAGGAAAAAAAACCAGCAAAAATGGGTTTTTATCTCAATCAGTAATACAGTAGCCTGTCACAGTTCAGTAGGAAAAGCAGGCCTAATGGTTGCTGAGATTAGAAATACCTTAAAGGGGCATTATTTATCATTATAACATGGTGACATAGTGAAGCTTAATAGGCACTATGACATCCTTTTGTTTTTGTGTTTCCCTGAACACACAGTTCTCTGACAGGTGGCTATTCCTGTGTAAATTTACCCAATTATATTTGTGTAGCAGCCCTGAAAAAGCCTTAATATATTAACCATTAAAAGTCCCTGACAGTCTTTGGAAAAATGTTTTAGTGTGCCTGTGTGAATAGAGGGTTTGAATGATATGTTGGTTTTTAGGTAATTTATAAATATTATATTTAGTTGATGCATGCAAATATGATAAAATATGCATTTTCCATTGCATAGTTAACATATTCTGTTTTATCATATTCCATTTATGTTTTCCCAGGAGCAATGAGAGAGAGGAAGGAAGTTAAGTTTTAGTTGAGCATTTTGCTTTGTAGGCATTGGTGACACAAAACACTTGGCTGGTTTTATTGAAAAACAATAGTTTCAAATATTAAATTGCCTTTACTACTTATCTCTAATGTGTTTATATCATGGGAGTTCCCAGTGTGAACAAAAACAGAGTACGCAATTGAAGGCAGCACTTCAAACAAGAAATAAGGATGTTTGGTTTAGTGATTAAAAATGGAAATGTTGCTATTGAGAATCCATTCTTCTGAAATTTTCTGATGTTTTTGATAGTTCAGTAAGCTATGGGCCCTTCCATATGAATCAAAACTTTCTTTATTCATATTTTGTTGTTGTAGGCTTTGGCTCCAAATTCAGGTGAGCTATTAATCTAAGATTTGGAAGGCATTTCTGTAGAATATAGTATATGGACAGAGACTCAAATAAGTCAACTTATTTTATAAAAAGGCCTCTTTGCCATTCCTGAGTTGGGTGGGCAAGGAAATAAATTGAAGTAAAAATTGTACCATGAGGCTAGAAAACAGTTTTAGGATTTTTCAAAAATTAATTAAGTGTATCTCCAGGGTAAATAGATAACTATAGAATCTATTGCCCAGAGAGAGTTTCGTATTATTACACATTTTAACCTTTCTTTTCAAATCCTGAACCTGTGCTATGCAGTAGACACCTACCATTAGTATAATTATATTTTATATACTATCTGCCATAGCAACAGCGTTGAAAATACTGCATAAAATGAAATGGTAAGATTTGTAAGGATATTAGAACCAAGCAATTAGAATACGCAAGTTGTTTACAGTAGATGAAAAGAAATTATTTAATTGCTATTATCAAAGGACACTTGAGTACCTGCATATAATTGAGTTGTCTTTGATTTACTTATTAATGTCTCCCTGAAACCATCAATTGCCACTCTTACCATCAATGTATTCATGCTTTTATACTTAAGGAGTGCTTAGACAACAAAACCCCACATTTCTATCCGGCCCTTCATCTTGCATTCTTTATCTATTTCATTCTTTGTCTGTCATTCAGTTCTTTATCTATTGAGCACTCAGCATTAGCAATAAGTAGTAATAACTTCTACACTGAGTTCTCTCAAACCCCCAAACCCCAGTACAATCCTACATGGCTGTTGCCATTCACTACACTACTACACTAATAGTTTAGTAGCTCTAGTGTGGGCACTCGCTCCCAGAACTGGAAGGGTGTGTGCAAAGACTCTTGTCTTCATGGGGTCAGGTTGGGTCCTGACACAGTGGCTGCAGGCAGCGCCAGTGGCAGCATTGTCCTTGGAAAGAGTCAAGGAAGAAGCAGCAGCAGCAACCCAAAAAGGGGCATGATGAAGAGGCAGAGACAGCTGCAGCAGCAGCTGCTGCCTGGCAAGAGTGTGAGGGAAGGGGAGCAGCAGGAGCAGCAGTAGGTGCAGGATGGCATGAAGGGAGGAAAAACGCCTCAGCTGAAGCCCTAACTGGAGACATTGAGAAGTTATGGCAGCAGAAGTCTTCCTGACTTTCGCCAGTTCTCCATCCCAACTGCCTTCTGCTGCTACAAGGCTGTGAATGTTTATTTTAGGTCAATGGACCATGGCTAGGGAAGCCCTGGTGTAGCACCTGTAGGAGTGATGACTTGTACTGCATTGTCAAATGGAGGCATCTTCTTTAACTCAGGGGTGCATCCCCTAGGGAATGTCATCATCAGAAACTAAAGTATCTGGGAGGTGTATGTGCTTCCCCAGATAGGTTACAGGTGATGAGGACATTCTCAGGATTGCAATTCCTGACTCAGGTTCCCAGAGCATGGTTTGTCTTGTTTAACTGTGTCTCCCTTAGGGACAGCATGTGATGAGGAATCCCACACCTCCTTTCTGAAACTGTACTCTCTGAAAGCAAGTACTGCAGTGTTGGCCATGGAAATACAAAGCTTCTGCATGCTGAAGCCCTTTTTATTGAAACAAACCTTAAGAAGTTTCTCTGTGGTAACACAAGTCTTCTGTAACAGAATCAGAAATTTCATAATCAAAAAGGAAAAAAAGGGGATGTTGATTTTTTTTTTCTATATGCAGTAATTCTTAGTATGCTGGTTTGTCCAGGACCCATGAAAACTTAAGAATCCTTTTCCTTTTAAATAAATTGAGCACTACTTTTGAAAGTTTATCTGCTGTCCTCTTCAGTGAGCAGCAATAGACAAAATAAGTATTGTCCTCCTGTGAGACACAACCAGGCAGAATAGCACCGACTTACTGATTGAGGAGGAGGAGGACTGTGGGTGGGGCAGTGTCCTTGATTTTCTCAGGGTCACAAGGTTTTTTACTGCAGATGTTCATCACCAAGAATCTGTCATAAAGTTGTAATTAATAGCTGTTGTGCCCGTAATGTAACCTGGAGGAGTCACTTCACATAATGGAGAAAACAATGAAAAATATTGATGGCTGTTCTGGGTAAATCAGTGACTCAGTAGAAAACATTTGGTTGATTTTTGTATTTGGTAGGTAGTCAGGGGATACTGCAGTCACCCCACAGTTGGCCTCCTTGCCAGCTGGCATTACAAGTGGATCAGCATAATTAATTTCAAAATCAGTCAGCATATTATACTGGGCAACATTTGCTTCTGAAAAAAACATGAAATAATAGAAATCTTTGGTCCAACTAAAGTCTCTCCATTTCCTTATCTCATCAGCTTTATAGATTTCTTCATTTTATGTGTAATATCCCCTGGCAGGGGTGGTATTTTGCCTGCTACATTAACAGATGCTGATGAGTGTAGTAGTTTGTTGAAAGCTGAACACAAAATCTCATTCTGAGCAGGTGGGAAAGCCCTGGTCTTGCAGCTGTAGGAGAAGAAAGAGTCATGATTTATAAAAGAATAAGGCACTGGCACATTGCAGACACCAGAAACAGTAGTGTAATTCACAGCAGAATTGTGATGGTGACAAGTGACGTGTTTTTCAGACTGTCATCTGCTCTCATGTGTTGTTTATTTTCATTGTGGTATGGGAGATTCATGTTTTGGATACTGTTGCATGCATCTAGAATATAGGCCTGTGTACTTCTCCATGTCTCAGTAGTTCAGCCTGCTTGACAAAAAAGCCATGCAGGTGAATGGATGTTCACATGTGGTTTCTCTGAGCTGGTTTGTTTGAGTTTCCTTGGTTTTAGCGGTTACTGTGAGAATATGACCTGAAAATTTGTTTCCATTCTAAAGATACACTTTTAAAATTATTTTAGTAATAATTTTCCCCACAATTGTCTTCCTTAGAAATGAATTCTGTGGTCTTTGATTCTTCTAAGACTACCTTTCTTTCAGTATGCTCTGCATGATGTGTTATGTCTGTGGGCATGTTTGTATTGCCTGGTAATTTTATAACAAGAAGATACATCATGCAATAGAATCACAGAATCACTAGGTTGGAAGAGACCTCCAAGATCATCAAGCCCTAGCACCTCAACTAAACCATGGCACCAAGTGCCACATCCACTCTTTTTCTAAACACACCCAGGGATGGTGACTCCACCACCATTCCAGTACTTTATCGCTCTTTCTGTAAAATTTTTTTTCTAATATCTAACCCATATTTCCCTTGACACAGCTTGAGACTGTGTCCTCTGGTTCTGTCAGTCACTGCCTGGAGAAAGAGACCAACCCCACCTGACCTACAAACACCTTTCAGGAAGTTGTACAGCGTAATAAGGTCACCCCTGAGACTCCTTTTCTCCTAAATAGAGCCCCTTGGTTATGTATTAGAAGAAACACCGGGTACTTTTTAGGATGTTGAAACAATTTGTCATTGGTGTGAGTGCCAGCTCAGATGTAATGAATGGCCAATCCTTCTCTTTCATGAAAAGACACCAAAATCACTGAAGATACTCTGTCAATATTAGCTGATAAATATGCAGAGGCCTCCTTTGCGTATGCAACAATTATTGTGGTATCTCCAGAATCAGATCAGGAGGCACATTTTGTGAGTAAAAAATCTAACAGAAAAATCACAGTAGAATATTATAGTATTGATTTTAAGTAATACATATTTAATATATTTTCTTTCAGGAGAAGCCCCTGACCAAATCTCTACAACGAGGAGAAGATCCCCAGTTTGATCAAGTAAGACATTTGAAATTACATTATTTCCATTCCTCAGGCTAAAAAGAGGAGTGCATTGGAAGGCATTCTAGTTGTTGTTGCTTATTGCAAAAGTAATATTTCTTGATGTGCTTTGGTAGAATAAGTGGTTGCCTAACCACTATATTGGATATATATTTGAGGAATTTTTCCTGTTTCCAAGGTCTGTTTTTCTGCCATAGAACTTGTCACTTTTTTACAGTGTATTAGGCACATGTGTTTTTTCTTGTCTGTTTCCCCCGATGGGGATCTTGAGGAAAAATTTGTACCTTTTCAAATTATGTGGTTTTTGAAATAAGTGTGTGGCCCCCAGTCTTTCATTTAAGAGGTTCTTTTGTAGTTACTATGAGAGCCTATAGAATCATGGTTGTTGCCATCAGTTTTATCAGCCTAGTTTGCCTCTGTAGCTGTGACTCAGCATGACTTATGTGTGTGTTGCACTTCAAGTAGGCTGAGCCAACATGTTGTGTTTAAAATTAAGTGTAAGTTCAATTGTCAGGATAAATGCCTGTATATGAGAAGGTAGATAATTATTAGAAAAATGGTAGGCAGAGAAAAAGTATTAAAAATTAAGTAGAGTTTATATAATTGGTCTGATTTCATTTAGTAGAAAAATAAAATTTTAATTAATAAAGTGAAATTTTTATCTGGCATTAGATTAATTTATTAGGTAAGGGAAATAGGACAAGTATAAAAATAAAACCAAGAGCAGTATACACACTTCTAATTGATTACATAAAGCAATTTACTTTTGTCAACAGTCTTTATTTTTGATAGCAACATCTAGAATAACCTATTTTGAAATAAAGGAAGATAGGTTCTAAAGAGTTTAAGTTACATAAAGGATGCCAAAACTGGCAAATCTCACTCCCCACAAAGAGGAATGATAAACTCTAGGTGTGCTACTGCTGTCACCATTGCTACTGACTCCACATCTGCCCACACCACTGTGCTTCCAGTAGGGCCAGAAACACAGGACAGAAACACAGAGCAGAAGCAGCAGCAACAGCAATAATTCAAAACGAAGCTATGACCAGTGCTATAAGATACAGGTACTATATTGATTGACTTTGGGAGAGAAGATAAGTACAACTTCAGTACCTCAGCTGGACATTTACTGAGTTTTCTGAGACATTTTGCCAGAAGTAAAGATGCCTTGTGAGACTCCACTGGCATTCACTAAGGTTCACTTTGTAATTTTAGCTTGACAAAGTGGCTCTGTGTTGTTCTGTAGCTGCTTTTTGGGGAGAGGGAGCCTGTTTGGAGGGCTGCTCAGCGCAGGAGGTGAGCAGAAGAGGTGAGACTTCTGCTACATCCTGGGGAGCTCCCTGTCCACCTCACTGACCGTGGAGACTCCGCAGGGAAACCAGCCACTGCAGGCTAAAGGAGGTTCTTTCTGAGTACTCCCTACCTGCTTCATGAAATTCTTTGTGGTATTCTGACCTTAATTTTATATACATGTTCTTTTCCTTCCTGTGGGAAGAATGTTACACTCAAATAGGAAAGTAAAACAAATTAAGCCACCCAGGTGCAAACCTTGTGATACTGTTCCTGAAGTGCATTAAACAAATTCATAATGGGTGGCCGTGATTTGATTAAATATTTATGGTTTAGCAAATTTTGGCCCTTTAAAAGGAAGAATTGGAAGACTGATAACTTCTCCTAGTTATTGGTAAGTAGACAGAAAATTGAGTAATTAAGTCAAGATCATTTAATGAGAGCAGCAAAAGCTTCCTAGAGTGAAGCAACGGTGTGTTTAATGCCAGAGCAATTTACTCTGAACGTAGGCAGGAGGAAAAAAAAACAGACACAAACCAAACACCAAGGTAAATTTTGTTATATATGACATTCATGTATCTTTCTGTCCACATATTTGAAGTCCTACCTATGTGCAAAGTTGATAGAAAAGTACAGTGGTGAGATTGACTTAGATGTCTTGTCAGAAAACCTTGCTTTCAGTTGCTTGAAATTCTTAGAGCAAACTATTTAAGCTGAAATTTTCAGAATTTGTCAGCCTCTGGCCAGGTTGCTGGTAACGTTTCCTTTTTTAGTTTTCACATTATTTTCTACTTAAACAGCATTATCATTTTGAGATGTTCTGGTGCTCCTGGGATTGATGTAGGCCTGTGATCAGCAGATGGAACCCTGAACCTGGCTTGCGAGCCCATTTTCAAGAACATGGTTCATACTTACAAAATTATTTCAGTTCAGTTAAATCACAGAATGATTTTAATTGTAATCAAATAGTTTGCTTTCAAAATTTTGCAGTGCACAATAGTACACCATAGTGTTTCATTCACTAGATTATGTGAGTACATCGCATTATAAAGCTGTTTTTCAAATGATAACATGTCAGTATTGTGAAGTTGTCATGAAAGTAAGGATAATAAAATGAAGGTGTGGTCTGCCTGGGAAGCTCTGAAGATCATGATATGGCATGGTACCAAAACCCAAGTAAGAAAGCATGTGCTTTTAAGTGAAACCACTTAAGTTTTATTTTTGAAGTTAACTCAAGTATTTAAAGAGTCTACAGGATGAAGGAAGACCAGGTTGGCAATCTCTTACTTCCGTTTTCCAGTTTGGATGCAGAAAGCTTTGGTGTTTATTTCTGAAACCCATAAAGTCATCTAGCAAAAAAGGCCAGCCATGGCATTCCTGATATTTTTACTACAGAAATGAAGAAGAGAAAGAGGGACAATCTCCATGAACAAACTTCTTCAAGGAGTGTCTAATAAATTTTACTTTCAGTTTTAGGACATATAAGTGACAGACTGTCAAAGGAACCTAATTTTCTTTCTTTTGACATAATCAAAATTATTTAATTTGAGTGAACTTGATAAGTGATGCTGAAGTGAGTAGGTCACTAGTTACTTTGAAATGTCTGAGCTCAATCTTCTAATGGTAAATTAAAAAGCAACAAAAATAAGGCATGACCTGATTTAAAACTTGCTTTTTGCAAGGCAGCTTCAGAGATGGAAAAAACAGCCCAAAAGTAGCTCAACAATGAGCAGAATAGCACTTTGAGCAGTAGCCAAAATAATCAGCATCAAGTTTAACACTGCAACCCCCCCAAACCATTTGAGATGGCTATGAAAACATTGCTTACTACCCCTGAATAGCTCTATCTCTGGCTCCCTGAGAACCAGCATTTTTTCCTGCCTGTTCTTAAACACCATTTTAGGAGCACTGGTTGTGATGGTGGTGATGGATCCAGTGTCTGGAAACCTGACTGGTCCAGGGCTGTTTCTTTCCGTACAGGTGTAGTCAGTGTCTCCTGTTGGGCAGACAGCATGTCTGGCTGCCAATTGCATCACCCTCCTCGAGCAAATAATAGAATCTTGAGCAATGTATGAAGTGATGATACTTATCCTGACTTGCCAGATGTCTCACCGTTGGCCTAACAAACTGCATTCCTTACACTGACTGCGTTTTCCTTTCTGGGTGTGCATGTGTATAAAGAAAATATACATAGGAAATTATGTAGGTTTTTTCATAAGGTTTTTAAATATTTTCATAGTATATTTAAAATCATGTTTTGAAAGTCCTTGATTAGACAACTCTAGTTGCCTATTGGCAAAGAGCATTACAGCTCCAGCATTAGCATTCTCTGTGTCCCCAGTTACAGAAATGTTATTAAACATTGTACTAGTGAACTATGACTTAAACTTCCTATTACGGGAAACCCTAAAGTTGCAGTACATGAAAAGATCAAAAGCTAGCAAAAACCCATAATTCTCCAAGAGGGTTATCCTCACCTAAGGAAACATTTTTATTACTCTTTTCTCCACCTCTACTAATGTATCGTTTATTCTTACCATGGTGTATAAATGTTCCATGAACTGACAACACTGGAGGCAGAAGAAGGGCACTGTGTAATCTTGGAATGAGCTACAGACTCTTTTCCATATAAAAAACATAAAATTAATGCAATGTTTTGGCCATGGAAGTGAAAATTTAACAGGGAGGCTTACTCTTCATATGAAGCTAGCTATCCGAGGTGCCTGTTGCTGAAGTTTCAGCATGAACTGCACAAAAATGCTCATTCTTGTTACAGTTTTATTTTACTGCTCTCTTCTTAGAAGTGCACTAGGTTGAAGACTACAGATTGGAAAGCAAAAACATTTAATATTTTATATACTTAAAGGAGATTAAAGAAAGAAATCAGCCAAGGTAAAGGAAGAAAACTAAAAGGAATAATCACAATAATAAAAAAGTGGCAAATGCAACAAATACATAAGGCACTAAGCAGCATACTAACAAAAAAGCATCATTTTTCATAACAGCCTAAAAGTGATTAATGATATGTTGTTAATGATTCTTATCCAATATTATTTTTTAGATGCAGTTAATGAATACTGAAATCATTGTTGCTGCAGTAACTCTGCAGTTGGACACCTTTGTGTTTTCCCTTTCCCTGAGTTTTACACATTGCCCTTCATGACCAGAAAAAGGCACAGGGTTGAGAAAGTATAAGAAATGGTGGTCATGGGGTCATAAAATTACCTTTGGCTCCCGGTCAGAGATTTGGGTTCAAGCAGTGCATAAAGAAGTGTATCTAAAGGCAAAATTAAAGGTAACACCTTCAGAACTGAATTTACTGTCCACTAAAAATAAATGAGTTCTCATGTAAACTGTTATGTTGGCAGTAAAATAGCTATAAACATTGGTAGTGTATAAGCATGCTAGCTGGAATTACCCATCCACAAAATTACGGTACTAAAAAGTCCTGCTTTCTTTTTTTGTCTCACAAAGCCAAGGCCATTAATGAAAACTAGTGAGTTCCACTTGAATAGTTACCAGTTTTAACCATTTCCAGGGAGATTTAACTTCACAGCGTGGTCCAAAAAAAAAAATACTTAGAAAAAAGATGTGAATGAAAGGAGATCTCCACAATCACAAATGTATTCAGTAGCATTGATAGAAAGTGTAAAACCTTACTTGTCCTTGTCCATTACTTAGAATCTGCGCAACAACAACTTAAAAATAAAATATGCAGAAACTGTGCAAAAAAGAGTCACAAGAAATGAACCAAGACTGTGCAAAAATGAAGAACTGCAATTCTGCTTTATTAAAATGGCAATAAAATGCCCATTCACCATACATATTGACATATGTGGTAGAGAAAAAGAATGCGAGGCCAAGAAATTAATGATACTGTTGAAAATTGGGTGCAGTTTTGAATATATTTTGTGTTAAAGCACATATAAATTCATTAGTGAAATAAAAAGTAATCATACCGATTTGCTGTTAGTGGAAACACTTCTTATACTTGAATTTTGACATTATAGCAAAACTTCTATGGAAGTATATAAATTGTAGTGAGCTGTCCGAGCAGAATTTCATTAAATTTACTCTTGCATTTTAATTCAAAATAAATATAAAGCATTTGCATAAAGTATATTGATGCTCTGTGAATGCAGGTTTTAAACAGCTCCCTGCTTGTGCAGCTTTCTTATCCTTAAGCTCTACAGTAGGTAGTTCATTTATGATGGAAGAATATGATCATTTGTCCAACAAGGACATATTTGTACATCTGTGCACTCCCTTTCAGGAGAAGCACAGAGCTAGAATTCATCTCACTCCTGGACTTACTTCCAGTAAATGAAAGGGTTGAGTAACCAGCATGCTGGCTAGACTTCCCTCCCTTCCTGTTCCCTGAGAGCCAGGTCTTTTCCCAGTCCACCCTTCCTTCCTGTCTTAAAAGTGCAATGACAGAAAGATTAAAAAAAAAAAAAAAAAAGGAAAAAATAAAAAGCTATATTGACCTTTTATCCCAAATGGAGACAGACACTGTAAAGTCAGCAGAGAAAGTATGGCATGAGTTTTAACCAGAATCACTTTGACTTTTTCTGGTGAAATTGTGTAGGTGGAATTTAGAGAACTGTTGTTATTAGTATGTCAGTGAACATGCAGGAAGACCTGATTGAAACAACTTTCATTTATGGTTAGATGCTGCAATTTCTGAAAAGGTATTTGGGGACAGACTTTTTAGGAGGGCCCAAGGAAACAGAACAAAGGCTAAGGGTTTTAAACTAAAAGAGGATCAATTTTTACTAACTAGAAGGAAGATATTTTTTTCTGTGAGGCTGGAGCAGGTTGCCCAGAGAAGCTGTGGATGTCCTGTCCCTGGAAGTGTTCAAAGCCAGGTTGGTTGAGGCTTTGATGAGCCTGGCCTAGTGGAAGGTGTCCCTGCCAATGTTCGGGAGGTTGGAACTAGATTACCTTTAAGGTCCTTTCCAACCCAAACCATTCTGTGATTCTATGATTTTATTATTTTTTTCTGGTCTTGCCTAGAAACCCATTTTCATTGTATTTCATCATTAACAAGCAGTGTTGTGCTAACTTCATGAAAAGTTTTGGAAAACAGTAGAGAAGTGAGTTGGCAGTGTATAGTTTGCCCTGACACCAAGTGATTTTTTCTGAGTATCTATCTGAAACCTTATCACTTAGAAGGCTTTGGTTAATTGAGCCTGAAGTCCTAAAGTAATTCTTTATGAAAAGCCTCCTGTCACTGCTGCAAGCAGTTGCTTCATGATATCTTCCACAGCAACTTGTTTCATATTTCAGATAATAAAATCTATTGCAAAGACTAGATTGAAAGTTTTCCAGAAATATTACTTTATGGAAACTTTTAATTTAGTAGGGGCAGTTGTTATATCTTTCTAATGCAGCATGTTTAATTTTAGGCTATAATACATTAATAATAATACTTCATCCTCCAAGCGTCTCATTAACTTTCATCCACAATGTCACTGTGAATTAGTTAAATTCTGAGGCTGAATAACTACAAAAGAGATTCAGAGTTACTAATCTAGACTGTCATCCACAAAAGTTCTCAATTAAGGCTGTAGTCGTATTTGTGAACGCTTGGTCTGCCAATTTTGCTCTTGTCTTAGTCACAGCATTCACACAAGTGTGGTGTTACATGAGACATTAAACTCTGTTGTTTTCCACAAGCAATGAAACGTGCTGGTTTAAGTTTAAGCATGAGGATAAACCTGACAGTTAATTACAGGATCAGTGTACTTGGCATGTAGTACACGCTTCAGTTCTTCACTCCTGATACTCAGCACTTTGCAGGATCAAACCCTGCATGATCTTGAGATGGTCAAAAATCTCCAGATCACTAATTTCTTCCCTGTTTTAAATAGTTGTTTTTTATTTTCTTAGAATGTTCACAAATGCTGTAGCTGTGAACATTCAGTTCCAATACATATATTATCCTCTTGAATAATAATGGGGTTTTTTAACACTGCTTTTTGATCTTTTCATGTTTTGTAGTTTTATGGTTTCCTGTAATAGGATGTTTAAGTCACAGTTCAGGCCAACATGCTCAGTAACATTTCTGTAGTTGGTGACACAGTTAATACTGAGTGAGTAGTAATCTTCTTATCTACTATGCCACTAGAGCTGTTTAATCAGCAACCTCTAAGGAATAATTCTAAACTATGTTTTGCTTTTTTGTGCCCACAAAGACACAAGAAACTCTAAACATATCCCTATGTATAAAAGAGAAGTTTTCAGGGTTTTTTCTGTTTTCAGGTGTGTGACCCTCAGAGTAAGATGCATGCATCTGTATGGCCAGTTTATTAAAATTATTGCAGAACTTGTGGTATTTCTCAATATATTCTGAGTTTCGGGGGGGCATCCAGCAGTCAGATACAACCCCTGAAGACAGTACCTCTGATTCATTACCTTTTCTTTCCTTACAATCTATTTGAACTCAAATCATCGTGTAACAAATCAAAATAACCTGCTTGAAGCTAGATGATTTTCTGGTATGTTGAAAGATGTTACACACTATTTTAATGCATTTTAATATCAACAATATAAAGACTCTATCAACATATATTCCCGTGTTCCATTTCTGTTTATGATCTATAGAATCATAGATTTGTTTAGGTTGGAAAATACTTTTGAGATCATCAAGTTCAACCACAAACCTGGCATTGCCAAATCTATATACTAAACCATGTTCCTATGTGCCATGTCCACACACCTTTTAAAGACGGGAAATGCAGAATATTAAGTCACTGCTTGTACCATAGTACTAAAAAAATAGATGCGAACAAGAAAAAAAACATTGAATTAGTACTTTTTTTAAGGAGCAGAGAAAACCTGAACAGCATTTCATGTGTTGATTTGTTGTATTTTCCTAACAGGTTATAAGCTCAATGAGCTCTCTTTCAGAATATTGTCTACCCTCTATCCTGCGCACTTTGTTTGATTGGTATAAAAGGCAGAATGGCATAGAAGATGAATCTCATGAGTACAGACCAAGGACAAGCACTAAATCCAAAAGGTATGATTTTGAATATGCATAATTGATAAATTCTAAGGTAAACTGTGTTACATTTCACCTGTCAGCTTGTATGAGGTACCAGTTGCTTGAAAGTTGTATGTTTTTTCTGCTTGTTCCTGAAACTTTTCTCTTGGCTTCTTGATGGATGGAATAATTGTGTCCTTCACATTATGCTCTTCATAGTTCAAACATAACAGTGCTGTTGTAATTGTCTTACTGATGTTTTGGATGCTTTCACCTCATCTAAATACCAGTTTTTATAAACTGTATTTACTCAAGTGATTGGGCAATAATTCTGTGTCACTTGGAAGAATTAAAAAATAAAAAAATAAATATATATATAAAAATATATAAAATATATATTAAAAAGTAACACATAAAAAAATCACACATACCTACCCTCAATCTGAAAACTTGAGAATCAGTCAGTGAGTTTTAGCAACATACCTCTTAAAAGTAACAAGCATGCAAAAATAATGGTATCAGTAGTTTCTCAGCGATAAGGCAGCAGACTGATCTTGGTTATATTGGGATCTGGCAGTGTGATTCGGGTATATGTTTCAAACTTGGAGTTTTTCTGAATACTTCAGTACTACATTTGCACACTTGGATGAAACAGCAGGAGAATCAACACTGTCAGACCTGGTGTTCAGAAATGCATAGGCAGTTCTTCACATTGGGATTGTATTATAACCCAGTAACTACAAAAGGCAGTAGTTGCTGGAACCAAGGGGTAGGGGCTAGGTTTAGATACCAAGGTAGAAATGAAGGTGGACTCTTTATGTCAGTAGAAGTAGGCGGTATGAAGACACAGTTCATTAATTAGATGTCTGCTTTTGGATGACATGAATCCTTGTCTTGAATTGCTTCTTTCTCTCAATTTGTTCCACGACTACCTGCTCATAAATAGCTGTCTTTGGGAACTCCACCCAAAATTTAGTTGAAAGTCAGTTGAGCAGTGAAACAAGACCACTCTGTCAATTGCCAGTGTTACAGAAAGAATGTATAACAACTCCTTTCTCCAGTTAATGTAAAACCAAAGGAAACCAAAATACAAATAACTTCCTTAATCACTGAACAAGTTGTACTCTTAAATGCCTCATTACAAATACACAGATACAATTGAAATCACTAAAACTCTCAATGTTTATAAGAATTATGCTGAATGTAGACAAAAAACTCACTGAAATCATGTTAAATGCTTCAAATGGACTGCAGAACTGTTTCTTTAATGTTTTATTTTAGCTAAAGTACTGTATATTTCCTGTTAACTTTTCAGTACACATTGAAACTTTGATCAGTTGATTCAAATAGGTAATTTTTGGTATTTTTCTTGGAAGCTATTCACCTCAGACTTTTGTTCCTCTGTGTTGTTCTGTACAAGAAAGGCGTTTGAAAAGTTTGACAGGTGTTGCCAAAGTTTAAAAATTAACACTGGGACAGTTTTTAAGAGATAATATAGTTTGGTTGTGAATTCTCCATTGGTGCTTATTAGGCATTTTTCAAAATTCTTGATAAGTCTAAAAATTAATTTAATAGCACAAAGTTACATTTGCCTCCAGAGTGTAATTAAGAATGGTCTAGAGTGGTGTATAAGCAAAGAATTTGAAATTAAATCTATTTATTAGAATACAGAATCTACAAGTTTCCTTGATTTTGTTTTGTTTTGTTTTTTTATTATTGTTGTGTATCTTTAACTGGGGAAAAAAAAGAGGGAGGAAATGGATAAGTGATATTTAAGCATTAGAAAGAACGTCGCAGTAACAAGTTAGATTTGGTCTGTTTATCGCAGATTTTAAGAGCATAGCAGTACATTACTTTCTGAAATGCTGGCCTGCAGTTTAAAAGGTAGAACACAATTCCCTATTATCTGTATTTGTGTAATTGAAGAAGGCATGTGATATGAATTATGACCCTTCTCCAAAATACTGTGTTTCTTGATTTGATTTTGCAGTGATGAACAGCAGAGGGACTATTTAATGGAGAGAAGAGATCTGGCTATTGATTTTATTTTTTCTTTAGTATTAATAGAAGTTTTGAAACAGGTAGGAGTTCTTAAATTATCTGTTAACTAATAAATGATGGAAATTGCCAATGCAAGTGGATTTTTGGGATTCTTCTTTCTGTTTGCATCTTTAAGATTATAGTAAAAACATGAAGTACATCCTGCATGCTCCTTCATTGCTTTATTACTTGCACCTGTATGATACACAGCATTCTGTGCTCATACAGACCTTATTTTGCCAAGTCTTTGGAGCTGAAGTATTTCTCTTCAAAATGAAATAAACATTAAATGTCTGGCTAATTTTAGCTATTTTATTAGCTACATGCTATTTTAACTGATATATTTCTGAATGGATGATGTCCATGAGTAATGCTAGCACCAGTGTAATATATGTGTACTTTTTATATTTTATTTTGTGTTTTTAGATTCCACTTCATCCTGTTATAGACAGTTTGGTAAATGATGTAATTAACTTGGCTTTCAAGCACTTTAAGTACAAAGAAGGGTAAGGCTCTTTTTCACCAAGAATTCTATGAAAAAGATATTTTCTTATTTTTTAAATAGTTGTGGTTTAAACCGTATGTTTTCTCAGCTGAGAATTCTTTCTTGTCTCTTGCTAGGTACCTTGGTCCTAACACTGGAAATATGCACATTGTTGCAGATTTGTATGCAGAAGTAATAGGTGTTCTAGCTCAAGCAAAGTAAGCAAAACTCAGTATATTATTTCCTCCATAAATATGACAAAGTCTACTTGCTTAGCGTGTGAATATTCTGATTTTCTCACTTTCTTTAAGTATTCTGTAGGAATAAGTAATTTCAGTTCATTTGCCTTCTATTTATCCAGATGTTCTAGAACATAGGCCTCTAGGGAATCACAGGCTTTCTGCATTTTTAGTCCAGTGATACTGAAAAAATTCAACTCAACTACAGCAGCATTATTTTTCCTGTCTCAGCAATGACGTCTGTAGAAAGCCCAAAGGGCTGAAGAGAGCTGTTTTAACTAGGTTTTTTGTAGATGCTATTTTTTTCTTTAGCTGGGCAAACCTATAAATGGTTCTCCTCCTACGTAGCAACAGTATAAGGCTCTCTGCAGCTATTTCAGCTCAGAACTTAATGCATCTGCTTCTGAACCCTTCATCCTTCTCAGAACAGATGACATAAAATACTTTGTGGCTCAGATCTTAAATTTTGAATGTGAAAACTGTCAGACTCAGGATCTCATGTACCAAATACAGCATCTCATCGTAGACTTAAACCACAAACTAAGCAGATGATGAATTTTACTGCCCAGATGTACTGCCCTGTCTGTCTCCTGACACTTAGGTGTTGCTGAGGGTGAGTCTCAGCTCTACAAAAACAGTCAGTTTGGCTTGATGTGGCTGAAACAGTTTGAGATTCTGGAAATCACATAAATTCAGCTAAGGTCTTACCTGGGCCTCTAAGTAGGCTGGTTCAAATGCAAAGGGAGAAGTTGCATCTGGATCCAAAGCTTCAAAAGCTTTTTTCAAAAGATTCAACAAAGTTGACCGTCAGAGTTCTGAAGGGTCCTGCTAAGATGTTTCTATCACTGAAGTGCTTCTTCCTGCTAACCTGTTTCTTTCAGTTCACTTGGGCTGTCTGTCAAAGGGAATAACAAAAGGTTGTGACATGCTACACCTACCATGACAGTTGTGATCTTTCTATTTTGTCTCAAAAAGGGCAGGAGGTCTTGTTGGATTCTCTTGCTATATATCATTTTTTATGGATAATGTGTCTCCAAAGACATCTTCAATAGATTCATGGAGGAGACTAAAAATGATCACAGAGTCCTCTACCCCAAGTTATTGTAGTTGTTAAGTCTTAAGTGTTACTGTAATGACTATTAGGAAAAAAAAAACCTGAAGGGACAAACTGCCTATATAAATATTTACAGGATTATAATATAAACATTTTCTTTTGAAAATATTACATGTACTTGCAAGATAGCTATCTTCCATCATGGATTTTTGAAAAACATTTGAAGGGGTTATTTAAATGATATTGTTAGCTCTTATGTAAAAGAGGTGCCTGGTAATAAAATGCTTTGAAAGATGTGGTTATCTAGAAAGTCTAAAATCAGGCTGTATTCTTCCTTTGCTCAGTTTATTAGAAGTGAAAGGAAGCTAAGCAAAAAAACCCAAAACTCTTCAAATATTGAGTGAAATGGTACTTTTATACAACCTAAGTTTTATCTTCTTTAGGTTTTTCCTAGTTTATATACCTAACAACACATTTCAAATACTGATTTCGAACTTTATGAAACTAACCAATCTGGATTCATAGATTTCCTGCTGTAAAGAAGAAATTTATGGCAGAGCTAAAAGAGTTGCGGCATAAAGAGCAAAGCCCGTATGTAGTTCAAAGCATCATCAGTCTTATAATGGGAATGAAATTCTTTCGCATTAAGATGTATCCTGTGGAGGACTTTGAAGCTTCTCTTCAGTTTATGCAGGTAAAATTCTTAAATATATAGCTGTGGTTTCCTAGACCTTTTTGAATGGGCTAGCCTTTGTGTTCCATATATTTGGAAATATTTGGGGGGATTTTCCATGTATCATTTCAGCATAAACCTACGCGCGGCTACTTTCTGCATGTTCTGAACCCATTTAGCATAATCTTTCTATTCCCCTGTTTTTTCTTGGGATCACCCATATGGTTACATTGTTTGTAGCCACTCATCCATTAAAATAAATGTTTTATATAAACCTCCATGTAAAGATTACTGTATCGGTGGTGTAAATGGAGAAAAAAAAATCTATTTTAGATGCCCACAGGTAAGGATTTGGCATTGGAATACAAATATACAGGCATACAGACACACTGAGCGTTTTCTTTTAAGTCCTGAGCAGAAAGTACATTCTATTTCAGCTTTGCAATATATTCTAAACCATATTTAAGACATATTTAAGACATATTTAACAACTCAGAAAAACGTAATCTTTATTCTTGCCTTACTCTTAATTATGTAGACACGTACTAGTATGTGTCAGCCTAGTTTAAGTCATCCAGAGCTGGCAAAATATTGAAGTAATGTGTGTTCAGTACATTTGACTTATGAGTGAATGGTGTTGTGGCTCAGCTTTATCCGGTGTTCACTATCATTAAAATCTGTGGTAAAACTCCTATGTAGTGAAACTGAAATTAAGATCTCTGCTTTCCCCTGCTATAATAACTCAGTACTAAATGAATTCTTGTATTTGCTACTCTGCGTCATAAGATGCACTGTGCACGTAGGAAAACCTCGTTTGCTTAGTTTGGTGAAGTACATTTCAACTCTTTGGGCAGTTTGTCTGTTCGAGTATCTTCATGCAGTGTTTCATCTAAAACCTGTGTCACACCAGTGCTGCTGTAGGAGAGAGAGAGAGATGCTTTCAAAGGGTGAGCTAATTTCAGGAGTGAGCACCAGAAAAGTCTGTTGTCCCACAGAGAGTACAGAAGCACCTCAGGAAGGCTGGCTGGAGTGACTGAAGCCATGTGTTGTATAATCCTGTTAGTACACAGAAAAAAAAATATGCATGATCTGAGGTGTAAACTGTCTGCATCACTGTGGTCAGTGAGGACCTTTCTTATACAGTCAGGGGCTGTTTGGGCCTTGAACCTGGAGATAAAGTAACGGGGGCAATAGGATTTGTCATCCTCAGAGAAGTTGTATACACAAGTGGGTGGATGCTTATCTCCCCTCCCTCACTTCCTGAGCACCACAGCTCTCTGTAGAGTAGTTTGCTGCATATTTAGGACTAAGTCTGTTTTTATTTTTTTCTTAATCCCCACTTGCAGGCTGGAAATTGTCCTCACATGGCTCAATTCCATATTGACCCTCAATATGCAACAAATCCTAGCAATGAAATTCATCCAAAAATATTTACAGTAAGATTATTCATTGCCATGTGTATCTTAACAGAGAATCACATTCCTTTTTTGGCCTCTCAAAGCATTGTGTAAAGCAATCCATGTTGACTATTAGTTTTGCTCCTGAAGATACACACAGGGAAGGCATGAGGTCAGCCCCTGAGTCCAACTCCATTTCCCGATCAAAACACCACCAGGCTCAGCTGGAGTCAGTGGAGACTTTCTGGATTAGAGTAACAGCTCCTTGATCTTGACTTATGTCCTGCTTTGTGCTTGCTGCAAAATGCAGATTTAGAAGTTAAGAGGCAAATGTTTTCAGTGGGATTTGCAGGATAAAAATAGTCACCGATACATGATACGCATTCAGCAAACGTTCAAAGGTCTTTATTCCAGCTGATAAGCAATGTATGTTTCTTGTGTTTTGTTTGGTTTTTTTTAGGAATGTGCACATTATTTCCTTGAAGTTAAAGACAAAGATATCAAGCATGCACTGGCAGGACTGTTTGTTGAAATTCTTGTCCCTGTAGCTGCTGTGAGTTTATTTTTGATTTTGTTGGCATAATTTTTTAAAATTAGATAAACCAGCTTGTGAAATAGAGTTTTACTAACATGAAATTTTCTTTCAGGCTGTTAAAAATGAAGTGAATGTCCCCTGTCTGAGGAACTTTGTTGAAAGTCTGTATGATACAACGCTTGAACTTTCATCACGAAAGAAACACTCACTGGTTAGTAACCCTAAGAAGCAGAGGTTAAAAATCTTTGTCACAAATATTTCTGAGCAAGACTCTTGGGAAATTGCAAAACATTTTATTTGCATTTGACTATAACCAATATATTTCTATTTGCAGGGAAGATTATTGTGTTTCCAGAAAATAACTGTACTTATTTTACTTATTATATGATCTCAATTAGTCTGAATCAAATATATTGTCAGCTTCTGGTTCTGAGATTATTAAATGGTTAGGTTTTCTCATAGCTGTTATGTGTAAACATTAGGAGAAGAGAAAGAATAGAGTTCACTTCTCGTCAAGCAAGAACAAATGAGGCATGTGGGAACAACTTTTTCTCCGGCTTAAATAATACATTGTAGGAAGGAAAAAATGCCCTTTTAAATCCATAACTTGGCTACTGTGTAGCTCCCTATTTCATTTTTTTTCATGTGAGATGAACAGTGGCACTGCAGTATATTTTTGGAATCATGAGTTGATCTGAATTAAATGAGGATCTGAGTCAGTGTGATGCTGGCTGCCTTAAGCAGCCTGTCTCTCCAACTGGGTCAGCGCCCATCAGCAGTGTGGCATTAGCTAATTCATTTTGAAGTGTTGGACTTTTTAAGCAAAGAAAGTTTGTCATTTGTCCTCCTTCATTCCAGGGGAAAGTCAAAAAGACTTCCCTGTTTCCAGTTCTTTCGGCAAATGCTGTTCACTGGCGCTAGTGAAACTGCTGGGAGGACTGCAGGAGTGTGCCTGAGCTCTCTGCCTGTTACAGCATTCCCAGGGGACAGTCAGAGCATCCCCTGGGGTGCAGTCCTGATCCAGTTTGAATTAGTGGGAGGCTTGAGATGGATTTCTGATTTTACTCTGCTTGCGTCTGAGTGGCTCTGTTCCACTCTACCGAGTTAATAAAACATTGTTGGAACTGCAGCAGGGTAGAGCTTTTCTGTACAGTTTTTACATTAAATAGAACTTCCCAAACTGTGGCTATACTTGCCAAAGTCAACACTACATTCTTGAGAAAGGATTGCACAGCTGGGCCTTTGCATTTGATTGCTTGTCTACACATACCACACTGGAGGCTACATAGTTAAAAGTGACAGAATAGATTCTTGTGAGGGTGTGATTAGAAATACAAACATTGCAAGGAGGAGGAGGAGGGGAAAGGCAAACAGTAGACAGAAATAGCTGCAGTGCATATTTCCAGGCTTCCAGGAAGAAAGCACCCTCCTTAAAGTCTGAACAGGACCTAAATCAGTGTTTGGTGAATCCATACACTCACTGTACGGACAGAATGGAGGAATTAATCTTGCATCATTTTCTGTCTACAAGTGCCTCATATGAGCTAGTCATTATGGTTCTCTTGGTAGTGAATGGAGAGAATTAGGAAATTCCAGGAGATGGTATATCTTCCCTCCCAGGGTTCTTCTTAGGATGGGTTGTAACACTCTTGGAATGTTACTGAACTCTGGGATCCAATCAAGTACTCAATGGTATAGTAAGAAAGTCTTCTGTGAGAAGACTTCAGTTATCCTGTCCTGTATGTATTTTGGACATGAAGATTATAAAAATTAATTTTCTTTTGCCATTTGCTCAAGAATTTAACCTATAGCTGTAGACAGTTTATGTTATGTGTTGCTGGAACAGAAGCTGAGATTTATGATGTGTTTATAGTGTGACTGAAATTAGAATTTAGAGATAGTTTTTAGAATAATTCATCTTAAAGTGAACATTACCTTATTTTTGACTAACACCTTTTAAGTCCTGACTAGGTTTATTAGCATTACAACTGAAACCTTAGTATTCTTGAAATAGCAGAGTCAGTTTCAAATCATTAGGAGCATTTTAGCTTTTTACAAGTGTTAAGATAAGTGTTGACAAAGAGGCTGAGTTCCATTATTTCAAATTCTATGTTCTGCTTTGCTTCTTTTGTTTCTTGTTTTTTTTTTTTCACTTCACAAGCTGTAACTCCCAGCAGATCCAGGCGTTCCCTGTATTTTAACACAATTCTTTAGGGTGTTTGACATGTCTTGTGGTAAATATTGTGACTGCAGATTTTGAGGAGTAATAATCATCTGATTCAC
This sequence comes from Cinclus cinclus, assembly GCF_963662255.1. NCBI lineage: Eukaryota > Metazoa > Chordata > Aves > Passeriformes > Cinclidae > Cinclus > Cinclus cinclus. The sequence goes on from NC_085047.1 coordinate 50,587,549, forward strand.
AAGTTCCAAAAATCTTTGTGGGTCCTGTTGTTATAATAATAAAGTTTAGTTATTTCCATGCTTTTATTTCTCAGTAAACTGACAGAACTTAGCCCTGAGAGTGTGTAAAATTGTGCCCTGTCTTCCACTGCTATGAGTACACACGTTTGGTTTTAGTTTATCCGTGAAACATAACTAGAACAGCTTTAGAGAAGGCTCCTTTTGAATAGTACTACTTACTGATGTGTTTATGTTGGCTAGCTTGTATTGTACAAAATGGAGGAGTTAGAACTTCAAGTTTACAGTAGCTCTGTTAAGTTAGTTTTGTGCTGTGTAGACATGCAAATGGCACTGTATTGACATCCATTTCCTGTTTAGGCTTTGTACCCCTTGGTAACGTGCCTGCTTTGTGTCAGTCAGAAGCAGTTCTTTTTAAACAGATGGCATATTTTCCTCAACAACTGCCTTTCCAATCTCAAGGTTAGTATCTCCTGGTTTTAATATTGTATTCAGACTTCAGTATGCGCTGTTGATGTGTTGCATAGCCTTTTTAGGTAAATGTGCTGAGTTATTGCTATTATCTTATTCTGTACATAATTTTATTCCTGACGGTGCAAGTTCTTTAGCTGTGCAGGTTTTTTCAATAGCAAAAAAGTATTCTTGGCCCTAGTTTGAATTTCTGCTGTTCCTCTAATTCATACCAAGCCTGAGTCAAACACCTGTGAAACAGAAAAAACTTGCTGATGAAAGTTGTTGAGTTACATACCAAAACTGACCTAATAGTAACCTACTTTTTCCGCAAAAGCATTGGAAAAAAAGAACTTGTTACTACTTTTTTCAAAATGGAACTACTTGTAGGACACTAATTCCATTGCTTGTTTCACTCATGTTAAGTGTTTGCATTACAAAGAGCCCAACTATTTGAAGTTTTTTTCCTCCACGTAGCCATTGTTATTTCTTTTGCCATTTGTTAGATCTTTGAGGTTTAAGGTTAGTTTCCACTGCAGTCTGCTGTGGTACACACTGTTCAATGCACATATTCTAGTTATCATTACTGGTCCTCCATGTGCCTTTTACTTTTGCAATAACTTTCTCAGTTCAGAGGCAAATATCTCTTCTCCAAAAGTTGAGTTCTCAAGATTATCAAGAAGGCATATATTACATCCTTTTTTGCTCTTGCTTTCTGGTTGTGCTTCCTCACCATCTTAATGAAACAGTTTGTATTGCCTCTCTTCATATGGATCCTACTGTTAAAAAAGCTCTTTAGAATGTTCAGTCTGCCTGAAGATTTCTTTCTGCCAGTACCCAAATACCTTACTTTTGGTAATGATGCCTTATAATGCTACTTGCAAAGAGATTCAGAAAATAAGCATGTTGTTACTGAAACTAGTTTTATGAGGTTTTATGCAGTTGTACAAGCTTCAGAAAAGGCAAAGCCAGCTGGGAATATATATTTTTCTGAAAATTGAGGAGATCCTGACAAATTATTTGAAACCATCTTAGAAAATATAAGAAAAGTTGGTCCTATCTTACTGATTGAAAATAAAATTGGAATTTATCTTGCAACCTGTAATTCATTGATATATATTTCAATTTATAGGGCTCTCAGAAAGAACTCTCTTTCTCTTTGGGGAGAAAGTTAGGTAGCTGAATACATGGCTAATGTAAGAAAGTGGCTGGCCACTCCTTCCCAGTACAGAGCAGGAGATGCCTCAACCATTGAAACAATCTTTTCCACCAGAAAGGCTGGCACCTCAAAACCCAAGCCAAACTCACACAGCTGGAGGAAGAGCTGGAAATCTATCTGTTAGAGGGAGAGTTGTGCACATCAACGCCATGAACTTGGACAGATCTTGCACATGGACATGCCCATAATGTCCCTGGATGTATCTTAGCTTTTTATCATCTTCCTCTTAATCCTGTTTCTGCCATGCAGCTTGCTGTTCTAACAAAAAACTGGTCCACTGTTTTTTGAAAACTCCAGTGATACTGGTCTCAACCCTTTTCTCCTCCCTCTTTCTCAGTGGCCCTCACAGCTAACTGTCTCATCACTGGGATATTTGGACATTTGCTAATTTGATTAATGTGCCAAGTAAACTTTGACATTCCTTTTAGTATTTATTCTAAACATGTACAACAACCATTGTGTGCTGCTGTAATAAAGAAAAAAATATATATTCGGTTTTCTGTCTTTATAAAACTTTATTGCTTAAAATGTGTTGTCAAGGAGTTGAATGGAAATTGGAGCCCAAAAACAGCCTTTCTGTTCCTAAGTTTGTGACAGATGCCACATTGAAAGTTGAAGTTGTCTCCTGTATCACTGGCAAATTGTCTTCTCTTCGCATCATTTTGCAGGACTCAGACCAATACACATTCAGGAATTACTGATAGCATCAATTGCAGTTTCTTTGATCAAACTGCAGTCTTTGATCCATGACTCAACATTTGTCTGCCAAAAATATCTAAGATTTTTGCCATGGATATTTGCCCTGTGGGCCAGGCAAACCTTATCTCAGGTCAAAGTGTACTGTACTCCTTCAAAGTTTAACCCAGCACATGGCTCAACATGTGGGAGACCATCTGATTGGACTGCACTTAGTTGTTTTTTACTCAGACAGCCCTTACAACTGCCATAGAAACAGAAAACTGCATTTGACTGTAGAGACCCAAAGATAATCCTGTACTAGTTTCTAAAAATAAACAGCAATCCAGACAGATCAACCAATTCAGTCCAGCCAATCGCAGATGCCGTGTTAATTAGGACAGCTAAGCATCCACAGATTTTTGTCCTTTCACTTTTGAGTATATGTGGTACATTCCCTTACCTGTTCTTCATACCAGGCCTCCCCCATCGGGCAACAAGTTTTGAATTGATGTAATTTACTGAATAGTAAATTCTTTTCATAGTCATTTACAGGGGTTTACAAAGAGAGATTTTAAACTGTAACATGTATCTAATTTAACTAACTCAATACTTGGGTTTTTCACCAACTTAAGTAACAACAGAAGCAGGATCGGATACATGAGCATCCTACAGCTACAGGAATGGAGCACTGAGCAGTTGTGAGGCTGTGTCTTTTTGTAGTTTCATTATCAAAACGCCAAACTTTGGCATCCATTAAGTGTAGAACTTTCTTGATAATTTGTGCCTGAAGTTTTTTCTTATGTGATATGTTTCTCTAGAATAAGGACCCAAAAATGGCTCGAGTTGCACTGGAATCTTTGTACAGACTACTGTGGGTTTACATGATCAGAATTAAATGTGAAAGCAACACAGCTACCCAAAGGTAAAATGCTTTATTTGTAATGAAAATCCATTGTAGAGTGGATGTTGCCAGTGAAGCGGTTTTATAGTTCTCTTGAATTCCTTCAAATTGAACCTATTTCTGTTGTGAAATAAGAAACTCAACTGTACACAGCAAAATATTCCCTCTTGTGGCACTGTCAGTTATTCTGTCACCTATGAAAATTGTTGTATGAAGTGTTTCTGCTTTTGGAAAAATAAGAAGTCATTCCTTGTTAAGTGCGAGTTAAAAATACTTTTGAAGTGTCCGTTGACTGGTTAATGTACTTGTAATGTAGTAATGAAATAAAAAAATTACACTGGATTTGAAAGGATCAGAACAAGATACCCCATTACATTTACATTTCCAAGGAAGTTTCTTCTGGTCTTTCTAAATGGAGTGTCATGCTAAATGAAGGTCTGTGAGGGTCCAAAAATTTCTAATATTTATTTTTCTTTTGCAGTCGACTTATTACTATTGTCACAACCCTTTTCCCAAAAGGGTCCCGTGGTGTTGTGCCAAGAGATATGCCTCTAAACATCTTTGTGAAGATAATACAGTTTATTGCACAGGTATGGGAGAGCCATGCATGTATCTTTCCATATAATGAACAACTTATTTCCCCCATAACAAATTAACAAATAAGTAAAATTCTAATGACTGAATTTTTTGCAGCCCTGTTGACCTGATCTTTCATCCAGGGAATGATGAAATTATTGACTGAGCTGCGGGAAACTTCTTTTGAACAATAGGTTTTGATTAACCTCATTCTGTTGAAAATAGATTAAAATGAGTTCGCTTCAACTCATGTGTAGTTTTTGTCAGTTTTTAACATTTCCAGCAAGTCAAAAAATGCATTTGTTGACACACTGTGACTGTCAGTAAAGTTCAATATTAGGCCATGTTTCATCCTGATACTGAATCATCCCTGCTATACAGGACAGTAAGTTGCACTGCTTTCAAAGCAGCAAGTCAGATGTCAACCAAGTTCAGCATGAAATTGATGCATGTAGTTTTCATCAGTTCAAATGGGAACTGCTAAAATAAACTAACCTGCCGTGCTGGAACTTTCATCTCTTATGACTTAAATTCAGAAAATTTTCCCATTGAGCAAAGCGCTTAAGCACATACTTAAAGTCTGTGAATAGGAATGAAGCAAAAAACAGATGCTTGAAATCTTCCCTTAACTTTGCCATCTGTGAACAAACTCTCTTTATGTAAAATAGTGTGTTAGTGCCACAATTACCGCAGTTCAAACGAAATAATTGAAAGCTTTATTTCCAAAATGGACCATTTTATATCTAAATGCTATACGTTTTTGATTTTGTCAACAAAAAGCATTGTTAAAAGCTTAGAACTCATAATATGTTCTACATACTTCTGAAAATCTGGTTTTCTAGATATTTAAATATCCCTGATTAAACTGGTTTTTAGTGTTCTGTAGCCTTAATGAAAATAACTACCAGAAGTGAGCATCTTAATGATTTGCAGTATTTTTGCTATTACAGGAACGTTTAGATTTTGCAATGAAAGAAATTATCTTTGACTTCCTTTGTGTTGGAAAACCAGCAAAAGCTTTCAGTCTCAACCCTGAGGTATGATTTACATCTGCTTCTTTTTTTTTTTTTTTTTCTCCTAGTTAGTATGTATTGTATTTTGCTACCTTTACTTCCTGGTTGCATTCTAAGTATGCTTTCACCTTTGTCCAGTTTTAAGGCCAAATCTTGAATCTGATTTATTGGTACAATACATCTGTGAACTTCTATCTTTAAAATGCCACATTGTTTATGTTTTTCTGATGTTTTCTCAGCAAAGAATATCAAATGTGAACTAGTCCAAATGTATCAAACAAAAAGAAAAGTATTAATAAAACTATTGGTTGCAGTATGAATTTATCACTCTGCTGTTGTTACATGCAACGCCTTAAACTATTTTAATAAAACAGTATTTTTTCTGTAACAGTGCCAGTGTTTTTCAAAACAGTTTTACTGAGAATACATGATGCAAGAAAACTTGAAAAAGAAAACAATAAATTGTCTAATAAAATTTTACCACTCTGACCAGCAAAGCTTCGCTGGTGTTGGTGTCATGAGTCAGCTTCCTAGCACTTTTTTTTTCCTACAGAAAACAATCAGAAATTTGGAAAACTTTTCAAAAAATTTAAAATATAAATAAGCACTAAGAGTATAAAAACTTCTCTTAAAAATGTATAATTCCTTGGAATTTTGAAAGTAATTTCTTTTGAAAATTAAGGAAAAATACAAAATAATTTATGATCCTCTCATAAAACATGTCTATTAATCTTGCAGAATTAAACTGGTTTATCAGTTCAGTGAGATGCTAAAATAGAATGATTGCCTTGCACAAATTATATTTGCTGCAAAAAATGTGGAAAACTAGATTAAACTTTCTACTGTCGAAGACAGGAAAAATGAAAGGCAGGCTTTACTTTGAACACAGCTTTCATCTTTCTGTAGCAGAGTAAAAAAGAATGAAACAGAATTTTTGAGCGGGCATTCCACACCGTGCTCTGGGTCAGCCACCTGCAACAGTGACTGAGAAAGGTCCTACGAAGGACATTTTGTGTTAGCCCAGCTGAGAGGGGGTGGACATAGTCCATAGCTTCTTGTTGAATCAACATCTGAAATTTTACTGTTTCTCAACAGCATTTTAAGTCTGAAAAAAAAATTATACTGTAACTTTTTTATGTACATAGACTTTAGCATTCGTAAAAAAAAATCCCCATAATCTGTGTAAATGCATCTCTGTCTTAGTTTTTGGAACACATTCCAAAGAAACTGAAAACATTCTAGTCTTTCAATCACTGTAATGCAAAGTTTGAAAGTTTTCCTCTCGTGCTTTCCCAGAAGGCATTCAGGTCACTTAGATTCAGCTTCCTAATATTTTCAGATTGTAGTTTTGGCATTGAGCATCATTCCAGACTTTTCTGTCATTATGATTAACCCTGGGGCCTTTTGAGACAGCTACTGATTTTTTATTTTTTTTTTTTTTCATAACAGATGTAGGTCATTTATGTTTAACTCAAGGTCCCTTTAAGATGCATTCTACACTACAGATCATATCCAGGTGTTTTATCCTGAAGATAAAAAGATAATGTGCTAATGCAAATACTTAAAGTTCTGAGAGGGGAGGGCACTGCTCACAGAGGAGATAAGAATTCACTATTTATTTCATGGGCAGGTTTTGTGAAATATGTCAGACTAGTTAATGTAGTGAAGATACAGAAAAAAATGCTGACAAGTGCATTCTCAAGGTTTCAAAGTGAATGAAGAATATGAGTAGAATATGATTATTTGATTATGGTACTCATCCATCTTCTAAACTTCACAGAGAATGAATATTGGCCTGAGAGCTTTCTTGGTAATTGCTGATAGCTTGCAGCAAAAAGATGGTGAACCACCAATGCCAGTGACTGGAGCTGTCCTTCCCTCTGGAAACACTCTCAGAGTGAAGAAAACATATTTGAGCAAAACTCTTACAGAGGAGGAAGCTAAAATGATAGGTCAGTAAGAGAATGGACAATATGGAAACTTGTGCGAGAATGGATGTGAACATGTTTTCAGCACTTGAACAGAATAGTTTATTATTTGTTAAGTATTTGATTTATTTTTGTGTTGTAAGTATTTAATTTATTGTGTGTTCTAATGAAATGTACAGTTCAGTTTGACAAATGCTGCTTTTCATAGGTTATTCTGAAAAGCCCTCAGTCGTGCTCCATAAGAGCTAGCCACCGTCTGTTCTGGGAGGGGTTGAAGACTTTAATCTTTCAGTAGTAGTCTTTAATCTTTCAGTGCTGATAGCTGTGTTTGTTCATGGATATTCATCCTATTAGAAATAGTGCCTGTGCTCTAAGATGTACCAGCTTTGAAAACCATCAAAGATTACACTGATAGCCTCATTTTAATTGCAATATCTTAAACTTTCAAAATGGGAAAAGTTTTAAATCAAAAATAACATTGTACTGAAGTGCCTACATTAATAGCACTGCTGTCTTGGGCTTCGATGTAGAGCAAGAATCCTGTGCTGTAGAAGAGCCTCTATCATGCCCTGAAGGTGCCTGGTATTGTTGGCAAAAAGATAAAACTTGGCTGCTCATCTTCACACTTCATTAAGTCCCCAAATTTACATTAATTAAATGAAGTCTACACCAGAGGCAAAGACCTGTGTTGTACTGTGCTAGTTCATTGTAGTAATATCAAGAAAATAAGCAGTGTGAGACCCACTGCTGTTGAAGTATTTAAGGTATTTGAGGACAGTATTTGAGAATAGTATTTGATAACATATGTTTGCACTACCAAATTTTTGTATTAGCCATTTCATTACTGTTTAATGATCCAGTATTCCAGTGTCCATGTGTAATATGTAAGCATTCTTTTTGGAGCAGGCAAAATATTCTGGTTTTGGATCAGGAGATCATTACTAATGGAATATGCTGGCTCAGGAGGAAGGCATTTTTCTTACTTCATGAACCACAGCATGACTAAGCAACTTTCTTTTCCAGCATGTATCTATAAATGTATATGTAAATGTAAATTTACATGTAAATGTACATGTAAATGTATATGTATCTATAAATATCCCAAATTATACAAAAAAGCATATTTTTGCAGGTATGTCACTGTATTATTCTCAAGTAAGGAAAGCTGTGGACAACATACTCAGACACCTTGACAAGGAAGTGGGTCGGTGCATGATGCTAACCAACATACAGATGCTTAACAAAGAACCTGAAGACATGATTACGTGAGTGCTAAAGAACACTAATTCCCATGAAACCTGGAGATGTAATTTTGGAACTTTTTTTCTATTTTTGTCCATCATGAGTCATCAGAGAAACAGCAAGAAACAGGAGCATTAGCTTAATTAGTATATACTTTGAGAAAATGTTTATGACAAGTTGACTGCGCTTCTTTGAATGCTGCAGTGTTTGGAACTGAAGATGTTCTTGATGTAGGTAAAATCATGTGTGAATCCTATGGTTGTTTAGATGGTAGAAGTAGAATGCTAAAGTAGAACACCTGGCAGCCTATGCTCAGAACACTGTCTCAGAGTATATTTGCATCACTGAACTTCAAAATGAATGCAGTTAATTCTGTAAATCCCTATTAGTAATAATATTCCAAAATTCCCTTTGCTTTTCATGCCTGTAATCAAAATCAAATCTTAATTAAAAACCCAAGTAATTTTGTGATAAGGCTTGGATTTAAGCAGTATCCCTCTGGAACAGAATCAAACCAGTGTGCTTCAAGCTGTGTTGAACAGCACCATTTTTCACTTTCATCCAAAATTATTAGTGAGGGAAGGTTCCTGGAGAGAGTTCTGGTTAGGTGAACATGAAGTAGAGACTAGAGACACAGAGACATCACCTGATACATGCAGAGCAGAGACTGTAGAGATCTCAACTGTAAGGAGACCTTGCATACCTCTCTTGTTGGAGCAGTGGACATGCTTGTTATTCTAGAAAAGAAACAACCCCTGGAAAAAAGTTTGAGGTGTAATGAAAAGGACACTAGTCTCTTTGAGAATTTTTTTATTTATTGCTCAAAAAAGTCAGCTTGCTAAGAATTCTGTGAGTGATAGACTGGCTGCACTGACTGGCCAAATTGAGCTACCTGGTACAATTGATACAATCTTTATGTTTTTGTACCTCTGCCATTATTTGCTGCAGTGCCTCTAGGTGAGACTGCAAGCTGTGTCACCAGCATTGTCTTTATTTATATTCACAGCTAATATTACTATCCAATAATATTTAATATTTTTTTTGTAGTCCTACCCCGTGCTCTGTTCAGTTCTCACAGTTTTCATAACCATTTTGAGTGTTCAGGCTTTTGGGGTAGGGAAAGCAAGTTTTGATACTCACGTTTTATTCCCAAAAGATAATTACACAGTGAAACCTTGGGCACTAAGAGAAGTGTGCTTAGTCTTCTCTAGAAATATCCTTTGGGTGGTTTCTCAGCATCACCAAAATGTTGTTTATTTTTAGAGTCAGAGAACAAATAGACTCAAAACAGTTTTTAAATTTCAGGAAATCTTCAGATTTGGTAGTAACTTTTGTCAGAAACATGAAGATTGGAATATTTAGGGTACTGCCTTTTGTGTTGTACTTTATAATCAGATGAGCTCTAATTTAATATATACACTTGAAAGGCAAAAAACATTATAACACATCTTTACTTGTTCTTTCAAAGGAAAAAAATATCTGGGATGCTTAATTATCAGTGGATCTCAAATCATGTGAACTCACAAAAAACATCAGTAGCTATTACTGTCAGTATTGAAAATTATCCTTTCAAAAACTGCATTGTAGATATGTAGGAAAGACAACATTCTTTTTATGTAATTGCTTCCCATTTTATTCACAAAATTCTATGCTTCACTAGAGTTACATATTTATTTTGAATTCTTATAAGCTTTAATTGGTAGATATTGCACTATATTTATGTAGATTTTAAAGTTACTGCGTTTGTCATAGTTACGTAAAGTTTATGTGTAAACCATAAAATGAATACCATTGTGGCATTTTTATTAAAAAATAAAATAAGAATCAGAGGGCAGTAGCTAGGCAGTGATCAGACAAAACATTGTAAAGTATGCAGATTCTGCAATTTTCTTTGGCAGTGTTGCACTTGCTTCATGACAATATTTAATTAGTGATCCTTTAAACATTTATTGTTGAAGTAATAAATGCCAGTATGGAAGGTCTTATTAAAATCCTGAGTAAGAAGCATCCTTTGCATCCTGCGCTGGGATATGAATTTCAGTACTGGTTATAATTACTTTCCAACACTTAGTTATAATAGGTCATCCATTTTTCTCAAACACAAACCTGTCCTTGCAAGTACTTCAAAGGCTGTGCCCGTTTGCTCAGATGGTAAGTTGGGAACTTGAGCCTGAGGTTTGGATCTTCTCCTTCTACTCTTCTGAGCAGCTGATAAGCCATGGAACACCCACAGATTTTATATTTATAAATAATTACTCATTTGCCTTCAGAAGAGTTCCTCTCAAACTATTATTTTACAAGTCTCCATTTGAAACGCACAAACTTTGCCCTCCCTAGGGCCTGAGCATAAGAAAACTGCAAAGTTCATTTTCCATTTCAAGTCATCAAGGAAGACTTGTTTTGCCTGCACATAAAATTCTCAATGGCGCTTTAATGTTTACAACTGTAAAAATACAGGATTTTTTGTTAGTTATTAATACAGCTACTAGTATTTGCTTTAGTGATAATAGTTGAAAGGGATTTGTTTATAACTAAATTCTCAGTGAGATGTTGTATTTTACTCCTTTTCCAGTCAGTTGCTGACATCTTTCAAGTTCTATCTGTTAGAATACAGATACAGTGAGGCAGAGGTAATGAAACATGAATATAGTTTCTCCTAACTGTATCATTACAACAGTTAATTTAAAATATGTCAACATTTTATTCATGTAATATATATCCAAGCTGGTAAGTAGGGTGTTAACAGACAGTATGGTTTTCACTACAAAACTGTCTTTAATCTTTGAATTAACTAAGTCTAAAACTAGTTTATTCCTTTTCTGTACTCACTGAACTTTACTCAGTGTTACTCACTGAAATAATGAATACAGAAAACCTTCTTTCAGACTGCATTGCATCCAGGCTTTCTCTGTGGCTGAACACAAAAGTAAGATACCCAAATGCAATGTTCTCTGTTAGGTGGAGAGACAGGGTAATGTAGTAACCAGGGCAATCGACCGGGGTGCAGGATAACTAAGTTCATACTTTGTTTTGTCACTCCATTTCAGTGTGCTGTTAAGTAGCTTACAATGCTTCTTCATGTCTCTTTTTCTCCCCTTATTCTTTTCTGGTTCTAATGGAAGCATATTAAAAGAGGAATAATCTTTCTCTACATTTTTATAATGTGGTCTCTAAATAGGACCTTACTTTTTTTGATTCTTCCAAAGTATATTACAGGCTAATAATTACTAATATTGTGGGAAAGACTGCACAGTTTAAAATGCTGTTAGGCTTTGGTAATTTCCTCCATCATCAGATAATAGGTGATTGAGATAAAAATGAGCAAATTCTAAAAAATCCACACTTTGGGATTTACCTGAAGGACTTACTTAATCTGCAGACTTATCAAAAATGTTGAAAACAAGTTCAGAAAACAACTGCATCTGTTTTGAAAATAATCAACAGCTGAAACTTGAGCTACTTTTAGAAGACTCATGGACTTCCAACCTAGTGTTTGGTTCATGCTGAACTTTGTGCTTAATGACTTTTGCAGGCTGTTAGGGAACAGTTGTGCCATTCCACAGATTAGAACACCCTTAGGGCTGCTAAAACATGTTCTAGCTGATAAGAGTTGCCAAAATGCTGTTATCTCTGGCAGGGATCAGCAGAAACTCTCTGGCCATACCTACCTCTAAATTATACATCTTTTTCAGTATAAAAATGTATCATGATGGTTTTCCATAGGCTTGTCCTCTGCTGGGGGCAAATCTCTGGGTCTACAGTTGTGTTAATTCAACTTGTTACACACCTGCTATTTGCTTTATGCAACTGGTGAAATATAGCTGCACTGTGATGGAGAACACCCCAACTCTCTCCTCATTGCCTCATCCAAAGCTTGCATCATATAAAAGCTGATACTGATGGAGGAATCTTCCTATATTATACCTCAATTTTTTATATAAATGCAATTCCTCTCAGAAGGAAACAAATGAATCCTTAATAATTGATTTTTCAAGTAATGTATAGATGTGTTGCATGAAAAATGTCCAAATCAAAGCCATTTATTCAATGGGAAAATGTATTCATGCCTCTTTCTTATTTCATTATAGTGTCTGGCTGTCCATTTTGATGTTCTTAGTAGGCCTCTGGCACTTTAGAGGTGCACCATTTAACACAGTTCCTTCTTAAGCTTAGTTAAAATTCTGCTTTAATTTTGCAGTGGTGAAAGAAAACCAAAAATCGATCTGTTCAGAACATGTGTTGCTGCTATTCCTCGATTACTTCCTGATGGAATGTCAAAACTTGAGTTGATCGACTTGCTGGCAAGGTAAACTGTGCAAATGTTGAATGACTGCTCCAGGGGAGCAGTGTGAAAAGCTGAGCTGCAGAATATGTAACTGTTTCTTTTTATATATGCTTTAAAAAATAAATTGCTCTGTAATGAATTAGACAGAGATGTCCTGGCATCTTTTTACAGTTTTTGTGGTTTTATTATGGTTCATAATTTTATGAAAAAGTTGGTATGTCCTCCAGAATTTTCCCATCAGAATGTAGGTTGTGTGATATTTGCTATTATTCAGGAAAGTCACAATATATTATTGTTTTCTATGCATCACAGCATTCTGATTAATTAGGAGAAAACATCTTTTCTTTGTAGTGGAAAAACATGGAGATATCTGTTTAGTTTTGATTTATGATTCCCCCATGTCTCTTTGGTAAAACAGAATGTGCTAGATGTGGTATATTACAAAAACCTTTTTACATTTCTATTATTATTAATAATAATAATGATAATAATGTGAGTAATAAAATAAAGAAAATATAAATCTGAAAAATAATATATCCCTCCGCTGAATTTGTCTGAGCAGACTTCACTGAACAAGGTAGTCTGTGACATGACTGATACACCACTTAGGTTTCAGGACATTAAATCAGTGACTTGTGGCAAATAATGATGATAAAAGGTGCTGGTCAGTTCAGAAAAGTCTGTTACATTTCAGTTCAAGTATCCAAGACCAAGGTTCCAGGTTGTGTTCTTTATGTAAGTGCATTATGGTATTAAATTGAACCAAGAGGACTTTGCAGCATATTGCTCTCAGGTAACTGCGGCAAAGCAGACGTTGTCACCCTGTTTTTGCTTTTCAAACATCACAGATGTGGGAGCAACAGGTGTGGGAGCCAGAAGGCTACATACAAATACAGTTTTTTCTGCTCTGTGAACAACTACCTCCCAGTGATGTGCTAAAACAGTGAAACAATTGATTCTGGTAGTAGTGGAGAGTGCAGACAGCCAAACAAGCCAAATCATCAGCCAGCAGTAGGTGTGCTGCAGTGCATGGCCAGCTTGATTTCCTTGTGTGCACATTGCCTGCTATAAATCACTTGTAGGTTGTTTTAAATCATTACATTATTAAATTATACAGATACCTTATTAAACAGTTGCATCAGTTCTGCTTAAGGGAAATTTAAAAGGACATGTTTCCCTTTAATCCAGTATTTTAACTAGAGTTATATCCTTATTAATGGCTTTAACTGAGCTGGTAAAAAGCACGTATCTATTCAGGTCACAGCTATTCAATCACAGGATTGTCCAGGTCAGACCTGTCTTTACTCTTTAGAAAACTTGGATGCCAGTGTGAGTTTCTTTATAAATTAATGCTACCCTCCTTAAGTCTCACAACTGCCATATAACCACTGGTCTATCTTTATTCTGTCATCAGACTTCATTCAGAAAAGGTCAGCCGTCATTCCAAGTATTTCTTGGGTAATTGCCCTGCTGGGACAGTGCAAGCCATAAGTTTTCTGAGTTACCTGACTCTGACTGTGAAAAGAAGTGAGACACCAAGAGGAGCTGAGGGAAGCTAGAGCAACTAGCTAGAGCAACTTCAGAAACAACTGCATGCTCAGCCTTTCCCCATAGAAGACAAACTCTGGAAAGCTGTTCTCTCCTACATGTACTCATGCTACAGCATCTTCAAGACATTGGTAGTGTTTTAAGTCATATTCCTAAGTATAAGCAAGGGAAACACAATTTAGGTAAAATAGGTAGGTACATAGTAGGTTGGAAAGCAATTAACAAACAGTTTAGAGCTCAGAAGACATATAGAGTGGTGTTGAAACAACTGGGTAGGGTCTCAGTATTGCAGAACAAGATCACAAACTGAACAGATACAAAGAAGTGATGTTCCTATGAAAAGACAAACCTTATTCACATGTATAGGTCTAGAAGGTTTTCCAAAAAGTTCTTCTGGTCTAATCAGTATCAAGGATGCCTGATTTGGAGAAGGAACATGCAAGCTGGGGCATTTTAGTTGAAGAAGAGACTGTCCAGAGAACAGGGGGGGAAAAAGACAAGTGAATTGAAAAAATTGAGTCTATTTAGCCTGGGACAGCATGAACTGAAAGCTGTCTTCAGAAACATACCTTCAAAGAGGAAAGTAATAAACTATTTAAAGAGTTATTACCTGGCCTAAACTTAATGTGAATCATCAGAATGCCCTAGCACCAGATCTGCTTCTACATTCTCTATGCTGTCCCATGTTTATTTGAAACCAGACTGACTGCTTCTCCCAATTCTGAAAGTGTAGGCCCAGAAGGTAAGCATCTGCAGTTCTAGAGAGCTCTGCATTACAATATTGTGTGTTCTCGGTCAGAAACTAGACTCAATATAGGGATAAGAAACTTCAGAGAGGTAAAGTTTCAGTTTCTCCCTGTTTTTTAAAAGAACCCTAGAAGCTGTTCTGCCAGGGATTTCTGTGGGCCTTTGCTGTTGAGATGGAAAGCTGTTAAATATTTTCTTTTCACAAGAGATAAAGTTACGTCTTTGAGTTAATTGGTTCTTGTATTCACAGTTTGGTTTGAGTTTTTCATCCTCACAACAGATGTGTCTTGGTTGTTTTCAGAAGGAGTCTGCAAGTCAGCAGCTAGACTCTTTGCCAGGACAGCTGTATTCAAATTTTAAACCATGAAGCAGATGTCAAGTATATAGTGTACCTTTTGGCCTTTCACTGCCCACTGCAACCATTCATTACGAATTCCTGAGTAGGTCTTAAATTTGACTGACTCAAGTGCAAACAAACAGACTTGTACTTGCTTCCTGCACTGCCTGTCATACAGTGGTAATACATAGATGTATTCTTATGCTCAATTTGAATTTCATTTCATTAGATAATGCCACTGGGCAGTACCTTGGGCTTAGGAGATGTCTTTTGTATCCTCTTCTCCGTTATTGCTTTGTGTCACTGTGAATGTCATTTCATGGGTGACTTAATTGTGGTCTCGAAAGGTTTTGCTTGTTTATCTGGTTTTGGCATTCCAAAAAGGAGACAAAAATGATTGTTTCTGAGCAAAACAAAATACTGTGTTTCTAAATATATGTGGGAAGTCACATGGTTATTAAAGCATGACAGTTATTTTTAGAGTCATACTCGCCAGGGGTGAATTTTCATGCCAGTTGTTTTCTTTTCACTTAAATAAAATGTCCCCTGCCTCCAAATTAGGCAGCTATAATGAACCAGATTTTTTATGAACCACATCTCATCATACACTTCCAACTGAATGGACTTTGGTTCCACTCCATTTGCTATTTTGGGTTTTTTTCTCCTAGCTTTCTGTCCATTTCATTATAATGAGTCCTCCTTTTCATCTGTGTGGATAAAATGTAGATAAAATACTTTGAAAATTAGTTCTAACACACTACAGAAAATTACAGTCCCATGGGTAATTAAAACAAAATGCATCATAAAGGCAATGAACCAAAAATTGCAGAACACACTAATCTAAATTTATTTCATTCTGCCAACTTCTAACATAGAAGTAGTTTGATAATTTCTGTATCAAAATAAAGTATAATTTTTTTTATGTTGAGAAGGACTTCAACATGATGCAAATAATGAAGAAAATAAAATTTGATAACGGGATCTGAAAAGTCACCATCTTTCAGAATGACTTTGAGGGTGTTCAGTGTGTTTCTAAAAGTATGTAAAGTTCTGGTGCTGTTTTCCCCATTTCCTCATCCTAAGTTATTTAAAACATAATACAGGTTTTAATTCTGATGTCTCATTTTAATTATTTTGAAGATTTGCTTTCATTAATTGTGATTTCGGTCTTGGCTAAAGAGTTGTTTTAACTGTTAGCTGACCTGTTGTGATTCTTTTATTTTTATGTTTAATGTCAAAACATAAATACATAAATTCTGAAATTATGTATTTATTTGTAAGCCTTTTATTATCATACCTATATGAAAGTTATTGAGTTATGAGTAAAAAAAAATATACTTAGTTTGAGAAAAGTTGCCTAATTATGTAGAGTTACCCTGTTTCAGGAAGGGAGTACACTTCTTTTGGATCTGTGAATATCTTCTGCTGTAGCAAGAACTACAATATAGAAAATAGGTCAAGGATGTTGTGGTCAGCAATAATGAAACCAAGATTGCATCATCTGCCATTGTCTGTGGGAATTTTCCATCACTGTCATGTACTGATAAGCACTCATTACATATTTTATTATCTGACATTAACTTTTGCTTACAGGCTGTCCATCCATATGGATGATGAACTTCGACACATTGCACAGAATTCTCTTCAGGGCCTACTTGTTGACTTTGTTGACTGGCGGGAGGATGTACTCTTTGGTTTCACTAATTTTCTGCTCCGTGAAGTGAATGACATGCATCATACCCTTCTTGATACTTCACTGAAGTTGCTGCTACAATTGCTGACGCAATGGAAACTTGTAATACACACTCCAGGAAAAGCTTCTGAGCAGGCCAAAACCAGATCTGGAGAGGTATGGAATCAAGAGATCTGTGTCCTAACATTTTTACTAATTGAAGGCAGAAATTATGTTCCTTGTTACTGCTGTGGTTTGTGTGTTTTGTATTTACTCACCTGAGAAGAATTCGCCATGCAAGATTTTTTTAGGTAATTAGTTCACATGTCTTTTGAGGACAGCCATGTCCTTGTGTAATACAGCAGATGTTGTTGTTGAGCAACATAAGAGAATGCATGTCAAACTAAAATATGCACATCAACAAAAGCACATAAAGTGAAATATGTGTATGTAGATGTGGCAGAAGGACATTTTCCCAGGGCTGAAACAGATTGATAATTCTAATGGGAATGCTGTGAAGAGTGAAGTAGATTCTCTTTTCCCTTGGTTGATTCAGAAACATCAAGGAACCTGATTGTTACCATAGCCTGCTGTCTCCACGTGTTACACACATTTCTGGGAACTGAACAGCTTTTCTCCTGCTTCTCCCATCTGCACTCTCCCACAGATATTTTCATTATGAAAAGTGATTTTTAGGCTTCTTATCTCCTACACTAATCACACTGAGTAATGTTTTCCTTTGGGCAAACAGGATGTATGTTTTATATCACAGAGGACCAGTAATTAACAGGTAATAACAGGAGTACATAAAAATGTAGAAAAGAGAGATACTCACTACTTTTCATTAAATATTGTTGCTCTTTACTGGTGAGGTTGGGTTCTAGATGCCACCTACCTAAGGTGTTGGCTGCTACAGGACCAAAGAAGGACCTGAGGACATGCTCTTTGGAGTAGAAAAGGTGTGGTGTTCACCGTCTGACTTACTCATGTTTTAATGGAGGATGGAAAAAAGTGGGTAGATAAACTAAAAATTAGAAGGAAGGATTTGTTCAATGGACTGTGTTCATGCATTGCTTTTGTGGAACAAGGTAACCTAAAGCAACAAAACTTGGTTGTTTGAGAGAATTATGTCAAGTTTCTCAGTCCAGCATCTAAACGGCCTCTGCATTTTGATGCTTTACATGTCCTAGTTAAATAGAACATTTCTTGGAGACTTGGTTTGCAAACAGCACCGCTGCATTTTCTCCCCCTTGCACTGTTCTACAGCTGATACCAAATGGATCCAGCCACAGGATCCAGTCTGAAAGGAGCCCCTATTCCAACGTCCTGCACGCAGTCGAAGGATTCGCGCTGGTTCTGCTGTGTAGTTTCCAGGTCGCGACGCGGAAGCTGGCTGTTTTAATCCTCAGAGAAATCCGGTCTTTGTTCTTGGCCCTTGGCCAGGCAGAGGTAGGATTTTTCTCTTCTGGAACTTCGAGTTAAAATTTCCTGAAGATAAAGCTCAAAATTGCTATTACAGTTGCTTTTAATGTAATTGCTGCAGTGTAGCAGGTATGCACTTAGTTTATAAAAAAGCATTTTATCTCAGCTTACTATTTCTGTTTGCCTTAACACTGCAAACCTTTCTGTGGGCTCCATAATGTAACATGGATGGCGAATGCCCTGCATAAGAATTTGAAGGGAAATGTACAGCAACTTCAGTTTTCTCTTGGAATTATGTGAATGTAAAATACACTGTAAAACCTTTTTTGCTGCATGGTTCATTTTTGTATGGTCAAGATTATAAATTTATATTGGAATTGAAACCCATCCCTGTGGCATACCATTGTGGGTGAAAAAAACCCCCAGCATAAGACACCTTTAGGTCATTCACATGTATTTTCCTTCTATAGTAAAGACCTCTAAGTCTTTTTTATGGATACAGAAATCTGGAGAGTCATGTTGTGTACTGGCGGTCACAGCTCAGTGAGCCATCTAAATGCCTAAGAACACAAATATGTGTGTTCATGGCAAAGGAATGCTTCAATAAACAGTAAGCTAAGTTTTCAGTCTTTTGATACCAGCTATCCAAAGTCATTTGGGATTTTCTGATATGTGCTTTTGTTCTCTAAGCAGTGAGCTATAGCCACAAATTAACTTCATTTCAAACCACAGCTTGGACTTAGTTCTCAGATTAATTTGAAAAAGACAAAATGTACCCGTCGTTAACAATGAATATTTTTAGCTACTTCAGATTCATGTCCCAATTTTTAGATGTTTCTGTTGCATATCCCAGAAACAAAAGAAGGGAAATAATTTGGTCAGGAGAGCAGTAAACTTGTATTCTCTGTGTTATGCAGGATGATGACAGACCTATGATTGATGTCATGGATCAGTTGAGTTCTTCTATTCTTGAAAGCTTTATTCATGTGGCTGTTTCAGATTCAGTAAGTACTACTTTACTGTCACTGTTTGTGTTTACATAACAAATATCAGACATGAAATACTAAAAATAATACTGCTAAAAATCAAAGAAATCATGCAGCTTCACGGCTCCAGCCATCTATCCAAGAGCTCCAAGGCTCCACAATGTCCCAGACAATCTGTTCTATGAAAGTAATCATACTATGGATATGGAAGATGCTGCACAGAAAAAAAGAACAGTTGAGAAAGTCTTATTGCTAGCACCACCTAATGCTGGAGGCACTCGCTGCTGTCATCTGTTTGAGAAGGGAATAATAAGCTTTAGCTCCCTTGTCTCCTCAGAGGGTGGCCCTGCCTGCACCCCTGAACATAAAGCTCCAGAGTGATTCACAGCTGGTGTGAATCTCTCACTCTCTCAGGGGCCTGATGTGTCTGATATGCATCAGAGATTGAGCTTTTTAAATAAGTAAGTGTCAGTAGAAGAACTTACACATAAGACAACTGATTTTGCATGCTGTCCTAGAGATTAGTGAAAGGCCCATTTCCAGAGGGCAGGAACAATCAGTTTTTGGGGCGCTTTTCAGACTGATGAAGTTTAAAGCAACAAATGATCCTTGTTGCCAGATTGAGTGAATTTCCAGGGGTGTGGGTTTGTGCTACGTGTTGGGTGCTTTAAAAAGTAACTCCAGCCAGCAGTCAAGCCTTACATAGCCACTCATTCACTTCCCTGCCAGTGGGTCTGGGGAGAGAATCAGGAGGGTAAAAGCTGGAGAACTCATGGGTTGAGATACAGGCAGTTTAACTGGGAAGGAAAAAGCTGTGCACACAAGCAAAGCAAAACAAGGAATTAATCCACCACTTTCCATGGGCAGGCAGGTGTTCAGCCATCTCCAGGAGAGGAGGGCCCCATCACATATAGCAGTGCCTTGGGAAGGCAAATACCTTCACTCCAAATGTCTCTCTTCCTTCTTCTTCCCCCACTTTATACACTGAGCATGATGTCATATGGCCTGGAATCTCCCTTTGGTCAGGTGGGATCACCTGTCCTGGCTGTGTCTCCTCCCAGCCTCCCAGGCACCTCCAGCATCCTCCCCAGTATGGCAGTACAAGAAGCAGAAAAGGCCTTGGCTCTATGCGAGCCCTGCTGAGCAATAACAAAAACATCTCTGTATTATGAACCCTGTGTTCAGCACAAATCAAAACACAGTCCCATACCAGTCACTGTGAAGAAAATAAACTCTACCCCAGCCAAAACCAGCACAGAAGGGGACATTAAACTGGTGGGGGGTTATGCCCCTCTGCATCTGAAAACAGAAACTGAGCAAGAAAGAGACATTCTGACTTCATAATACAGGAATTAGGAATTTGTCTGAAATAACAGCACCTGGGTTTGGGTGTTGCATTTTCTAGAGGCCAAGGTTTGAACTTTTGCTTTCATTCTGTTTATTAATAATAAAGCAAAGCAAATGTGTTGCCTCTGTGCCTGGTTTCTGACTAGTACAGCAAGGAGCATTAATTTATCTTTTCTCTCCGTAGACAACAATCCCGTTAACACACAGTGTGGATTTGCAGTGGCTGGTGGAGTGGAATGCTGTCCTAGTAAATAGCCATTACGATGTGAAAAGTCCTTCCCATGTCTGGATTTTTGCACAGTCTGTTAAAGACCCATGGGTTCTCTGCCTCTTCAGTTTTCTTAGGCAGGAGAATTTACCAAAGCACTGTCCTACAGCTCTCAGCTATGCTTGGCCATATGCCTTCACGAGGCTACAGCTGATAATGCCTCTTGTGGATCCGAAGTAAGTGGCAATCTGCATTTCACTTTCTTTTGTGTGGACTGCGTGATTTTAATATAAAATTTCCTTTGCTCTCATGTTTGAGTGGTCACATCCTGCAAGGTGCCACACAGAAATTGGTGCCATGCAGGTTTGACTTTCATAAATGCAACTTGTAATTTTTTTATTTATTAATTTTTTCCTGTGTATCATGTCATGTTGAATTGCAGCTGGTAGATACATAGCATGTTTTATTCCCTCTTAAAATATTTTAAAATACTGTAATTAAGACTAGAAAATCATTTTAATAATTGTAATTTATATTTAAATTCTAGTATTCCTGTTAATGCAAAGAAAACAAGTACAGCAAGCAGTGGAGACAACTATGTTACTTTGTGGAGAAAACTACCTTATTCTGTGTTTTGGAGTAGCAAAGCCCAGTATTATGAGCCCAGGACACCTGCGTGCTTCAACACCAGAGATCATGGCTACCACTCCTGATGGAACAATGAACTATGATAATAAGGTGATGCAACCTGTTACAAGTAAACTATTTGTTTAGGAGAATTTTAAGCTTCATCCACATGCAAAATCCTATCCTGATGAAGGTATTTCAGTTAGGGAATATTTTGCTATATGCAAACTACTTAACACACATAATTAACAATTAAAACATCCGTATGATATGATGTGTTGATAAATATGTGGCAAAAAGCCACGGTGTTTTCAATATATTGGGTTGTTTGGGGTTTTTTTTGCATTTTGGGTAATGTTCATTCAAAATATAGAAGGTCTGGACACATGTTTTTAAGTTAACTTCAGTTTGTTACTCCCTTTCTTTCCTTGTAGTGCACTCCAATTTGTAAATTTAAAACATTAAGCAATAAAGCAGATTTCCAAATGCAAATTATATTCCTATTGGATATATGCCTTTAGAAGCAATAGTATATAAAATACACTTTCAAGTAGTAGCAACCTGAGAGGAGCAGTAGCCTCCGCAAATGCAGTTACTGGAATATTTTAATGAAGCAACAAATTAAGTAAATTACAATAATCTGAACTAAAGCAAAGAGAGTTTCCCAGAGTATTTACTTGCTAGGCATTATTGAGATGATTGTCAGACATCCAGTTAGACTGGGGATTGATATCCATAATAGTAAAATCATTCCAGCATGGTTTTACAGTATGTATTGATTCTCAGACAATGGTTGTGTATTTAAAAAAATTGTATTTACTTAATATTGATATCCTGACAATTAAATTCAACAATATTTAATATATTTTAGGCTATTGGAACTCCATCTGTTGGAGTCTTACTAAAGCAGCTAGTTCCTTTGATGAGACTTGAAAGCATAGAAATAACAGAATCACTTGTATTAGGATTTGAAGAACAAATTCCCTTGTTTTCAGGTACTTCTCCACTTATCATATTATCAGTTATTTGCCTCTAATACAAGTGCTTTATTTTTTCTGTAACTTAAATATATTTAAATTTTTATTTGCATTGCAGAGCTTCGTTTTTATATGTTGGATAAAATATTTATGTTTATCAAAGGTCATTAGATTTTGGTCACAAGTATTTATGTTTTTTTTAATTTAGGGAATTAGTAGAAGAACTCCACCCACTAATGAAAGAGCCCTAGAAAGGAGACCAGAGGTTAGTTGCAAAAATCAAATGTACAAGTTTTTTTAAAATGAAAAATTCTTTTTAAAATAGTAATTCTGTCTGTGTGAAATACACATATATTCTTTTGTACTAACTAGCAAATTAAGCTCTGTATGCAACAAAAAATTATATTAATTACATAATTTAAAATAATTCAATTAAACCTAGTTTAATTTAAATTCTATCAGTGATCTGAAATGTACAATATAGAATTCCATTCTGAGGAAAAATTTCCCATCCATATGGAACCTTCTGATACAGAACTTGGATATACTGAAAATTCACTTTCAGTATCTGGAAAAAAGAAAAAAAAAAAAAGCTTTAACACAGCTGGGCTACGAGCACATTTTTTAGCAGTGTTTAGTTGTGGTTTTATTTTCAGGGCAGGCAGGGGTCACATAATTTCAACTTCATGGAATCTCAGAATTACAGAATGGCTGGGAAGGGACCAAAGTGGTCTCCAACCTCCCTGCTCAGGCAGGGTCATCCTGGATCACATGGCACAGGATTCATTCTAAATACAATCAGTTAACTGACAAATAAATAAGAGTTTTAACCTTCATTATTGTAGTCTCTTTTGTTACAAGAGAAAGTAGTGCTGGAAGGGTTCCCAACAGATCTTCAATCCACACAAGAGAGAATTTTGTGTTCTTAAAAACCTCCGGTGATAAAATCCATAGCTTCAGTAAGCAGTTTAGTTGCAGGATGTGTCTATGCAGCTAAACAGAAAAGCCATGAGCAGACCTTCAGTACTGGACTCAAGTTCTGCTCCGAGTTCCCTCCTTGACTCAGTTTTGGACCATTCCATCTGCCTCCAAGATAGAAATCTGAGATGGGTCGTGGATAATTCTTAATAATTCTGTGTCTGGTCAATGTCCACAATCATTTCCATTCTGCGTTG